>NC_048894.1:58871302-59090817 GCF_011077185.1 Oxyura jamaicensis
CCTTCCTTCCTTCCTTCCTTCCTTCCTTCCTTCCTTCCTTCCTTCCTTCCTTCCTTCCTTCCTTCCTTCCTTCCTTCTCAAATGGCACAGTTCTGGACTACAGTTTTCACCCCAATGTCTATATACCCAGTGATGGGCATTTTATCATAAATTGTATCAACTGTCCATTTCCAGAAGGTTCACTAAAAAACACTTGTGGAATTGTGTCTCATATCCATTCCTAAAAATTATGCTATCTTCTACCATGCTGCTATTCTCAGCATTTCCTCAAATTGGAGAAATCATCCCCAGAAATCTTGCCCTGGCAAAAAGAAACAATCACATTAAATCCTGATATCAGAGGGAAGTAATTTTATGCATGACCTTGAAGGCTGGATGTGGGCAGAATAGAAGGGGAGATTCCTAGCTTTCTACACAATCTTGTAACTATACTTGGAAGGTCCCAAGAAATCAGACTGGAAATTCGGGTTGTGTCTAATCACACCACTACTACACCACTACTACACTGGTATTTTTAGTGACTTTTTTTTTTTCTTTTTTTTTTTTTTTTTTAATTCCCCCAAATCCCCCTGAAGAATAAATGCCCTACTGAAGACTTACAGGTAAACAAAGAAGAGAGGATTTCCAGTAATGTTTCAAAAAATGTGTATGAAACAGCTGTCCAGGTGGGACGTCCAAAATACCTGCTGCAATAGCATAAGCTATTTGTACTGATAAGGTTTAGTCACTTACGATTAATCTCAGATCCCTGTCAATAAAAGATTTATCATGCAATGCTATGTCTTTTTATTTGCCTAAGTGTCTCTCACTTCCACTCTAACCAAAAGAAGTGAAATCAAGATTAATCAGTAAATTACTTTAACCTCATTAGAGTTTCTCATTAATTCGTGGTTTCTCATTTCCCACATCCCCATCACTGCATAAAACTTCCCCTTTTACAGACAGTTCACTGTTTACATGATAAACATACTCCCCGCATTACCCTTCTGGACTTGTATTGCTCAAGCGTGAGAGCTTCAGTACATCCCACTTCCTTACCATCCCCTTGAAACCTTGTTGATGACAGTGCTTGGTGACCACAACAGGCAGTGAGTACTAATATTGCAGTACAGAGAATTTCCCCCATCAATGAAGCATGACATTCAGTTTCTCCAGCTGTTCTTATTCCTGGAAACCTGCTGGAAAAAGCCACTGTGGAGGTAAATGGACTATCTTGGAGCAAAAGCATCACCCACATCTTAAAAGAAGTGACAGAAGAGGATGGGGCTTTTGCCCCTAGAGTGAGCTGTGGCAGCTCCTTTTGTTGCACTGCTGAGATAAACAAGAAATACTTTAGAGTGTGAATAGTATCTGGAAGCTCACCAAAGGAGAGTCAATTCCTCTGGAGGTTTAGCTGG
Organism: Oxyura jamaicensis; assembly: GCF_011077185.1. Classification (NCBI taxonomy): domain Eukaryota; kingdom Metazoa; phylum Chordata; class Aves; order Anseriformes; family Anatidae; genus Oxyura; species Oxyura jamaicensis. The sequence goes on from NC_048894.1 coordinate 58,872,700, forward strand.
GACAATTGACAGCCTGCAAGCTTGTGCCTGCAAGAAGAGGCTTCATAGCTAAAGCTCATCCTTGTCCTGCCATCCCTGTTTCCCTGCGTGGCTACAGCTCCACAAAAAGCCACTTCACATCTGACAGGCACAGCCCTTCCCGAGAGGCAGCCTGCACCCCTGCAAAGTAATAAACCCAGATTGCCATTTCTCCCATTGTCACAGAGAATTCCATCAGCAGGGTGGGTATAGGGGTATTTCTGTCTCTTTTTCTTTATATCTTAACAGTGTAAAGTATTTCAGGCAGCAGCTTCAGAAACCAGACTTCCAGCCTACCTGATATATGATAAGGCACTTTAGAGATTATGTTTGCTTTGGAAAAATGCACTCCACCAAGACAGTTTTACTCCAGGGATGTGCTAGAGATGAACCCTCCTAAGGTATACATCAGTGCCAGCAATATCTCTATCCCATTAGTACTGACTATTTAATAAACCTTACCAGCTTTATTATAGGGTTTTTAGTAGTGTCTTTCCAGAATTATTTCTGCAAATCAACTGACAAGGGCCAGGGGAAAAACACTAAAATTGACCAGCAACTTACATTAGCAACTTGAATTATCAGAGTCAAGCTATCTGCAAAACCAGAGGCATTTAAACTGTATTCAAAATTTACCAAGTTAATTTGTATGTTCCTCCCAATTAATTAACTAAAAACTAAGAGCCAGGATCCAGTCTCAGATCCAGGGATACCATCTGTCACAACCTGGCTCAGTCCCATTGTGTAAGGTCACCAGTCTGCTGTGAGTGGGCTCCACCCATGGTGTCCCACCTGCTTCCAACCCAGCCATTTCTGAGGCAAATGGCCTCTCTTTGTGCTTCTCATGGCTCTGGGGCACCTCTGACCCCTCTCTGGAGAAGTGAAACCCTGCAGGGCATCCAGCCCTGCCACGCTGCCTGGGGCTCACGCACGCTCCTGGGAACCTCAGCTGGGGTTTCAGGGGAGCATTTCCACACTTCCAGCTTAACTCCCCCACCAGGACAATGTGATGGAACAAGGAGCAGTGTTTCAGCAGAAGAATGTTTGAACCACAGACATGGGTATTCTTGAAAGGAATTGAAAATCACGTCCTTCTGAAATAGGGTGGAGTCCTTGCTTAGTCACCCCTTCTGTGAACGTAAGGGTTGGGGTGAGCCCATTCTTGTTTTCACACGCTCAGGCAGGACTCAGGCATACTCAACTGCTCTCCTATGCAGCTTCCCCACTAGGAACTGTTTTCCCCACTAGGCTGTTTTCTCCTTGCTTTTCTTTGTAAAAAAAAACATCCCATGGGAAATGCCAGTACCTAGAGGATACTAGGTACCTACCAGTACTTAGTGTACTGAGTCCTAAATTAGCATCTTGATGGCTTCTTATAGCTAGTGCCTGGAAAGGTCACTGAGAACATTTCTGAGGCAGAGCCAGCCCAGCAAGCTGCCTTGATAATGTCTACATATGTGTCTGGGAAGATATAAGATAGAGCCATGCTCTTGGCCCCAGATAAGTGCTGGGTGCTTGAGAAGGTTCACCACTGGGGCACCAGCCTGTGGTGTAATGTCACCAAGTCACTGTAGATAAGGATCCCTCTTCCCAGCCACAAAGCATTGATTAAAGGTTGGTGGAGTGAAGTTCCAGCATTACAGAGCTCAAAGGAAGATCTTACTTTGATTTCACTGGAGTCAGAGCTTCAGTCATGGGCTGCAAATGATACAGGGCTGTGCGTACAGATAAATGTGTTTTCTGGATTGCCCTCAGGGCACTTAGTGCCTTGCAAGATCAGGATGCAGATGCTCATGTGGCTTTTGACATCTCCTGAATTACTGTATTTCTGAAACCTCATTGCAGTTAACTGGATGGAAGTGTTCTAGACAAAAAACAATGTATCTATCAAGAGACACAAAAGAACGATTTGTGATAAGAAATTAACAGCAAGTGGCTCACCTACCCACAGAACAATATATTCTTTAGAGGAAAGCAGTCAACTGCCTTTTAAATTGTGTAGAATTTAAACATACTTCTGTAATATGTATTTGAAAATGGTGTTGAAATGGATATGTTACCAATGTTACATAAGAAAACTGTATTTTAAAGTGCATGGTTTTACCAGGTCACCTAAAAACACATAGCCCATAAGTGTAATCACCTAAACAATAATTAGAGGTACATATGTATGTATATGGGCACATGTATTTTTTAGTAATAAATTTGAAAAGTGCAAATAGCATCTATGAAAAGGAACATTTAGGAGGGATCAAGGAATAGTGGAGGGACTCAAACTCTCCTTAAAGTTCAGAAAATGAGTTTTTATCAATGTACCCTAAATCTGATGGTATAAAGATGGAAGATACAAACTTACCTAGAGAAGCTGCATATATTTTTGCCCACACCTACTGAAGAGCAAATGAAATTACAAAATAAATTAAAAATAATTAGGAACTTTACGTGCCTCCACTTTGCCAAATTTTATTCACTGTAACAGCACTTAGACTTCTGTAGGTAAGTTGTTGAGCCTTAAGCGGGTCTTGTCTGAAGTTAAGCACCTAAAGCACACAGTTGGAAATGTTAGATGAAGAAACAGATGTGTGAATCATCTAATTTCCATTGATGTAAATGGGAGTTAAATGCCTAAAGAAGGAATGATCTGCCTCTTTGCTACAGCCTTGTATTTTAATGGATTCTGCAGAGACTTAAAACTTGCGCCAAAGATTTACAGCTAACAGCATTTTTTGCCCAAAATCTCCAACAACTGATGAATAAATAAAAGCCTCTATTGTCATTCAGCATGATACTTATTTTTTTTTCAGCAGTATAATGCTTTTACACTTTCCAAAGGTAGATCTTAAGCTATAGGACGTTTCTCTCATCTGCTACCTGGGGGAGAGCTGTGTGCGCAGTGTCATGTTTTAATGGAGGCAAGGCTTGGGATTATGCTGACAGGCACAGCATGGTGGAGGGAAGGGGCTGAGCAGTAAAAGTCCATGTGGATCCTTTCTCAGTCTAGACAGGATTTGCTTTCAGGGCCAGAATAAAACTCAGATCAGAAATGAGGCTATCCTTCATCAGCCCACTGTGGATCTGAATATATTTCTACTTGGGATTTTTCCTCTCTCCTGTCAGTCCAGAGGGTCACTTAGACCCCTTTATTCTAAGTTTAGGAATACCAATCTTTTTCATGGGTTTTGAGGATGTGAGAAAAAAAATATATATATCCTATGGGTTTTGAAGGCTGAAATGAAGCAGAAACCTTTTGCTGCTGGCTGCAATGCAAGTACATAGAGATGGCCTGAAGCCCAAAAGCCCAAGCCATGCCTTTTTTTTTTTTTTTTTTTTTTTTTTTTTTCCTTTGGGACCTTACCATTTGGGAAACCTAGACAGCCTTGCATCTCATTAGTTTGGTAATCCCTTTGCTTCAATAACAGAAGCAGAGGGAGATGTGACTCATTTCCCAACCACCACCTCTGGCAGCTGAAGACAAATTAGTGCCCAGTCTCTTGGTCAGCAAGTTAGATGTCTGTAAGCTCAGCCACACCAGGCCTGTGCAGTAAAGGTGATGCCACCTGTGTGCATGCAACAGCCACATCCGCACATCTTTTAAACACCTCCAGGGATGGTAATTGCACCACCCCCCTGGGCAACCTGTTCCAATGCCTGACCACTCTTTCTGAGAAGAAATGTCCCCTAGTTGTTTTAATTGTTGAAGAGTAGTGCTCTTTGTTCAATTCTTTTTTTTAATTGTTGAAGAGTAGGGGCATGACATTTCAATTTTTTCCACTCACCAGGGAAATCACTCAAATGCCAGGACTTTTCAACTATGATAGAGAGAGGCTTGGCAGTTACATCAGCCAATTCCCTCAGGACCCTGGGATTCATGTCATCAGGTCCCAAAGACTTGTACCTATTTAGATTCATCAGGTGGTGTTGAACCTGCTCTTCACTTACAGCGGGTGGGACTTTTATCCCCCAGCCTCCATCTATGGGTTCAGGGAAATGAAAGACTTGGGAAGCCCGTTGTGGTGGTTTTACTTGAGTGGGCAGCTGAGCTCCACAACAAATGCTCTCTCACTCCTCCCCTCAAAGAGGAAGGGGGAGAAAAGACAACACACAGAGCTCGAGGTTTGAGATGAGAATGATTTAGTTAAAGGGAAAGGGAATGGGGAGAAAAAGAAACAAAAGAAACAACAAGGCCACGCAGAAGCACAAAGAGAAAAAAAAAGTTATTCTCTACTTCCCATCAATGAGCGATATTCAGCCACGTCCTGGGAAGCAGGGCTTCAAAACCCGTACCGGTTGTTCAGGAGGACCGCCTCCCCCACGAGAGTCCCCCTTTTATTGCTGAGTGTGACATCAGGTGTTATGGAATATCCCTTTGGTCGGTTTAGGTCAGCTGCCCTGGTGATGTCCCCTCCCTATCAATTGCCCACTCCCAGCCTGCTGCCTTTGGGGGCTTGGAGGGAGTCCTGATGCTGTGCCAGCACTATGCAGCAATAGACACAACACTGGAGTGATACCAGTGCTGTTCCAGCTACGAGTGCAGAGCACAGCACTGTGTGGGCTGCTGCAGGGAAAGGTGACTCCATCCCAGACAGACCCAGCACACCCATCTACCAGTGCAGACGCAGGCAAAGAAGTTGTTGAGTACCTCAACCTTCTCCATGTCTGTTGTTACCAATTACTCAGATATAGAAACTCACTCCTAATATAAGAAATTAGCCACCTATAATCGCTTACACACTACTATTTTCACACCTCAGTCTATTTTCACAAGTGTTAAAGGTGCATGGTGGCCCTCGGGGACTCCTCCAGCAGCCCGAAGGAAGCTGTGTCCTCTCTTGTGCTCTTCCTCGAGGCTCTGTGCAGAAGGGATGCCACCTGCCGCACAAGGGCTGGGGGATGGGAAAGAAGCACTCACACAACCCCTGAGAATTGGCAAGAGTTGTTTATTGCGGGGACATCTTGCAGGCAAGCCTGTGGGATGTCTGTGAGATTTGGGGCCTCCAAGCTAATGCTTGGGATGGGGCCTGAGCAATGAGTAGGGAGCTGGCCGGGCACTCCTGTGATGCAGTTTGTGCTTCCTGATGGCACAGAGTGAAGACATGCCAGGGTAGTCCCACGTCCATTCTGCCTGCGGTGGATCTAATTCCTTTGCCTCCTCTGTATCTTCTGGTGGATCCAGCTCCATGGGCTCCACGGTGTTGGGTAGGAGGATGAGCCAGTCTTTGCCTGGGACTGCCCAAACAGGATGCCTTAGATTCGGCATGTTTTCTGGCCAGGGTGCCGCACCAGGGGGTCGACCTGTTCTACCCTGAGGTCCCATGCCACTGTCAGCCTGAATTTCATGCCTACGGTGCCAATGATATTGATTATATGTGTCTGTGGGCCGCGCACCAGAGGTCCCTTGAGCACTGGTGTATCTTGTGCTGCTGGCGCTCTCTCTCTGTCCACAACACGTTTCCTTGCCAGCTGCCTTCCTTGGTGCTGCTCTGGATGGCATGGATGTCCTCGCAAACCAAGCAGAGCTGCTTCTCGCCTTGCTGCCTCTAGTCTCCTAGTAGCTCAGCGAGTGGCGGGCCAGCAGCCGGTGGGGCTGTTTTATTGGGCCCACGAGGTGATGGCCATTGTGACCTCAGCAAGCCTCTGTGATGAAGTGGCCCACGCGTGGCCAAAGGCGGCTGTGTTGGGAGCGGCCTGGGAGATGTCCTCACGTTGAGGAAGGAGGAGGGTTGGGGAGGCTGAGGGACCCTTTTCTGGAGCTGGCTCCCCCAGGCCATTTAGCTTGCTTGAGAGAGAGGCAGCCCCTTGACCACAGGGACTGACCTGCACCTCCTGTGTTCCACATGACCTTTTCCAGCTCAGGCTCTAGCATCTCATCAGTGTAACATAGAATCACAGAAACATTAAGGTCGGAAAACACCTCCAAGATCATCTGGTCCAACCACCCCCCCACCACCAATGTCACCCAATAACCCATGTCCCCAAGCACCCCGTCCAACCCTTCCTTGAACACCCCCAGGGATGGTGACTCCACCACCTTCCTGGATAGCCCATTCCAATGCCTGACTGCTCTTTCTTATCTATTATCTATTATTAAAATTATATATAATCTATTATCTATTATTAACAAATTTATTAACATTTATTAATTTAATAAATATTATTAATATTTAATCTATTTTCTAAATATCTGTTTTCTAATATCCAACTGACATCATTGAGATTCACTACTTTGAAAATGAAAATTAATTCTGCTTTATGTAGATACTTGAAAAATTAGTAAACCTGGGGGGAAAAAATGTGTTCTTTTTTTTTTGAAATAGAAAACAATTCACTTAAATTTCACCAAGCAGGGTTGGAAGTGGGTGGGCTTTGAGGTCCCTTCCCACCCAAGCCCTTCTGTTCTGTGATAATGTCATTCATACTTCATTCTCCTGATGTGCTCTATTGCTTGTGTGGAGAGAGTTTGGACTGCACCTCGAAATAACATCATTATCCCAAGTTTCAGACCCTCTGGCCTCTCTTCTCTTTGACATTGGCTTTGGCCTCATGGTGCTAGAGCACACAGGGGGACAGTCACTAAGGGTTTTCTGAAGAAACAGAAAATCAGACACTTAACATATTTCATGAAAGCTTTGCTGGGCAGATTGCTGTAAGGAAAAGCCTTTGTCTCCTCACTGCAAGCAAGAGAAGCATGTGGTATGTCATCTGCCTTTCATATAATGCCCCATTCTCCTGAGCTCATGTCCACCCATTGCTCACTTTTGTCTTCGCGCACCAGGATCACGTCCTGGTGGGACTGGGATGCTGGGAGCCATGCCAGGGTTTTGTCCAACCCAAGAACTGGCAGTTTGGCAAAACCCACTGCCACTCCTGGCAGCAGGTGCTAGCCACAAATATTGCTGAAATCCGGGGGGATTTTTAGTCTCCAGTGCGAGGGTGGAAAGACCAAAAGGAGACGAGAGCACAAGGAGGGACAGGAGGGCTAATCCTGCTGGGTGAATCAACAACACCTCCCAAGCTGATGGTTTTTACTCCACCATGGACCAGTTTACTCTGATCACTGGGAAAAGGGTGTCCCAGGAGGACCCAGGTGCTGGCACCAGCCCTGCCAAAGGCACAGAAGGGCACTGCAGCCCCAAGGGCATCACTGCAGGGAAAGGTGCCTTAGCACCATGCTCAATCAGCACGGGGCTGACTCCTCAGCATGCACGCAGTCAGTGGACTCCTTGTCTTCACTGGGTCAGGAAAGCCTTTATGTATATAAACAGCTATTGCATTTGAATTGTCTCTCTCTTCTTTTTTTATTTTATTTTTTTTTTATTTTTTTATTTTTCCAGGCAGAAGCATGTTTCTTATTTATCTGAAAACATCCTGTTCAAATTTAAGATTTTCTGTGGTTAGTTGTTGTTCATTTTTATCTGTTCTCAAACCAGTCAGGATGGGAATAATTTCTGATGGGTGACCAATAGTGAAAAAAAAAAAAAAAGGAGGAGAGAAGAAGATGTATGGGGGGTCCTGGGCATGGTGTAGTTGATGTTACAGTCTGAATTTGAAATGGGATAGCATATAAAAGGTCTACCAGGACTTCTGAGAAAAACAGCTATCTAGCCTGGGATCTGCAGGACATCTGTAGGGCAAATACATCCATGTGTCCTTTTTTGACTATTAGTCATTACTGCGCAGTTTAAAAAGTATGCGTCATGAAATAATCCGGGTAACCTTATGTTCTAGCTGTTATACATGGTGTGTCTTGTGCCTTTCCCTGAATCTATCATTCAGATTTTTGATCAGACATACATCAAAACAGCAATTACCTGACTCCTCTTTTGGAAGATATTTCTACATCTACATTTCAAGAGATTTTTGTCCATAGATTCGTGCTTTGGAACTACAAGATCCTCAACATTTAGTTGAGCAAAACATTCTGAATCCAAAATCAGGTTCACGTTTCCTATCATATTTAGATTTATGAACAGTTTGCAAACAACTCTGCGGAAATACTGGCTATCTACAAACCCTACCTGAGGTAATGGAAGCAGCAGGGCACGCATAATATTTTTGCTTTTGTTTCTGTAGTGGTCACTTTTTGTTCTTCAGTTTGCGTAGAATCCCTTCAGCTCACTCTACATCGTGGAGCATTACCGCAAGAAAAATGCTGTGAGAGCTATGCTGCATTGCCTTTTTTTTTTTTTTTTTTTTTTTTTTTTTGTACACATAAATCAACCATAGATCATAAAACACAACCTGTAATAACAATCACCAATATTTAATAAATTTCTGACTAGTTTGAAAACCTGTTCAAATACTTTGTACCACCCACAAAAACATTTGTAATAAATTGCAAGGCAATAAAAATCACATAACACGTAATTACTGGCATTATTGTATCCTTCACTTTTTTGAGGGGGGAGGAGCTGGGCAGAGAGAGGAAGGGGCTGGGTTTGAGGAAAAAAAAATATGAACTTTTCAGTTGAATTTTATGACCTAATTTGTTACACGATTCTTTAAATAATACACATTGAGCAGTGCTAAATATGTAAAAGGAGTTTTTCAAATAGATCACAAGTTCTGTTTCTGAATGAGTCATTTCTGATCAGTAGGATTCTCTTAACAAGGGAGTTACAGCAGAGGGACCGAAACACATTTCCACTGAAACCAGTGGCAAACTCCCATTGAAATCAACAGAGGACAGAGGATTGTCCTGACAGGCACATTAAAATCAAGGATGGAAAAACTTAGAGAAGTGTTATTAAAAAAATAAAAATAAATCTGCAAAGACTCTTCCAATTCAATTTCCATAGCTTTCGGCACATTTTATCATTCTCCTAGTTTTCACACAGGAATGAAGCGTAAATGTGTAAATGGCTTAAATACATACAAACACTAAATCCATGTTTACATTTGCACTAACATAAGATTTTGCCCTCATATCTATGGCTTGTGGTGAATTTAGCAAGAAGCTGGTTTTACCAAGAAGTTAAGTTACTCATCACTGTAGGGATATTCTGCTTGTGATTCAAAAGAAGTCATATTACAAACCAGGGAATAAAACAGAAAATCTATTAAACAAACAAACAAAGAAGCAGAACACAGGTTTTCAGGTGAAAATATAGGGTTCTCTGCTTAAAATAAGGACTTAGCTGACTGGATCATAGTATTTGCAAACCACCAAAAGTGATTTAGAAGCATCGACATTTTTGTTACTCTTTGTTTTTAAAGTACCTAGCAAGCCTAATTCCCACGGAAAGTCCCGGGAACTTGGGAACTTGCATGCCTCTGGGAAAGGGACTCAGATTCCTCTGAATATACTACATGTGAGCTTTTAGATGTTTAGCTATTTGAACTAAATTACCTATTTGGTTTTAAAAATATATCAGTTATGAGCTTTACTCATGATCCTATCCCAGACTCACTCCTTCTCAAAACCTAATTTATTCCTTGATATATTCTCTGGTAATTATTCCTTTCCTAGGTAAGTATCATAGAATTAAAGCTCTTTAGTTTTGCCAGGAACTCAACTAATATGATCAACAGCACAATAGGAAAGGTTCAAAACACTGGAAGGGTTGAGAGACAGGCACTGTATAGGCGGTGCCTCAGGAGATAGATACCAGTGCAAATTTCAGATAGCAGCTGCAAGACAGGGCTCAATGCTTCTGGAAATGTTCTCTCTCTCTCTAACCTGGTCCTGTTTTGCCCAGTCTCAAATACTGATCTTGGCTCTCACCAAGGACACAAACCCCTTGGTGTCTGGTGATGCTACCATGTAGAAGATAAAAAGGCAAGAAGAAAAGACCAGGTGCTGAACCTTGTCATGAATGACTTTTTCACTGGTAGATATCCTAGGATATCTATGGATCTCAGAAAGACTTCCATTTGCTATAGAAACTAAACAGACAGCTCATCTAAAGAGAGGCAAACTGTTTTCACTCCCCTAAAAATAGGATTAAAAAGAACTCAACATGTGGAACTCTGCAGTTTCCTACCTCTTTTTTTTTTTTTTTTTTTTTTTTCTTTCCCCCCATCTAGTGTATTTTCATCTTTAAACAAATGCTTTGAAAAATGCATTAAAAAAAATAAAAATAAAAATGTGCAATTAGAAAAACATTTATTTCAATACTGTCAAAATGATTTTCCTGTCTCTAATTTAAAGTCTTGCAGGTGAAAATGTAAGAAAAACAATTTGGGGCATTTTTCACAGGCAGTCACAAGATCCGTTAAGACAAATTGTGGACCAAGGGAGGAGCAGCCTCTGCCAACTGCAACAGCTGAGTTAGAAAGTTACATTCTTCCACCAAGCCACTTTTCCCATTGTTAACATGTGTACCAAGGCATTTGGAGATGATATGCATGCGCTGCACACAGACAGTCACGGGATTAAACAGAGCCACTCACAGAATGCATTAGCCCCAGTTTTAATTGCAAACCTTCCAGCCCTTCTGTCACACCAGAATCTCTTTGGATTTACAAGGATTACAACGGTTAGAAGATGTTATGCTAAGAAATTACAACAAACATCAGCCTCAGCATCTTGGATGCATTCATCTTCTGACAATGAATGCTCTATGCATACACAGGACACTATATGTAGATCATTTAGGTCTCAGCAATGACCAAGTGGTGTGGTTGAAGAACCAAGGAAAAAAACTGTTGAATGGTATTAATAAAACCATGGAACCACATTTTTAACAAACTGAGAAGGAGGAAACAAACTGGAATTTAGTGTACACTTGAGATGCAAGATTAATGCTCCCAGAGCAAAAATGTTGAGTTCAAATGTCTAAGCCAGTAAAGGCATATTTAGACACCTAAACCAAAAGGGCGTGATCTGCTGTGTTGCTGAGCACCTGCACTTCCCAGTGAGATCAGTGGGTTTTGCAGGCTAGCTTTAGGAACACAGGTTTGAAATTTGTGAGTATGAAATTGAATAAAAATGGGGAGTGCAAAAGCTGTGTCAGCAGATGCTCTAGTCTTTGCCATAGTAGTGTCCTGCAGATGTTAGAGAGACGAAAGCAATTTTCCACGATAGATGATATGTTCAATATATATACAATTAAAGTAATGGGAAACAAAACGAGAAATGGGGTCACGCTCATCTGCTCTTTTGAAGATGTTTTTTCCATAGAAAGAAGCAGCTGAATGCAACTGTCGTTTAGTTACATCAAAACAACATAACATGTGTGAGCAAGGGAATCCTGGCACGTTAATTGGCAGTGTAGCTGGTAATGTGCTGTGTGCTGGACACCGATGCCTCACTCTCTCCCCCTCTCTCTCTCTCTCTCTCCATCTTTTTCCCTTCTTAATAAGAAAAGTAAACTCAAGAGAAGGCTTCCAGAAAACAAATAGTCATTGTTCCCTGGATGGTAGATACGTGGGATGTACACAACAGATTTTGTTCCACTGGGTATGGGAAGACGAACAAGTCACCGCAGGGTAAGCCAGTATGTTGGATTTACAGCACACAAGCTGCTCTATAGTAATAATCCTTATGCACCCTGCAGGACACTGCAGTAAATGCAAAATACTTCACCTCTCAAAGGACTTGGATGCCTAAAGTCACTATCTCCATGTGCCTAACCCATACTGAAATCCATGGGAATCTGGCACACAAGAGCTTTTGTAAATATTACTAGCTGTCCACCTGCAACTTTATGTACCTAAAATCCTTTGAAAAACTTGACCCTGGATCTCAGTCAGGTAATGAACCATTTTCATACTCATTTCATTTGATGCACGCAGAGCATGTAAGCCATTAGGAGAACTATTAACTTGCTCACCACCGCCTGCATTACTGGTCCTTATAGCCCCTGCTGCTGGGGGGAGAAGCAGGGGGCTGGTGGGGTGGGTGGAAGGGATTGGCGTCCTATTGCTCTTGGCAATGCGGCTCCTTCACATCCACCTGCATCCCCTCTTTCTGCTAAACTACGAGCCCCAGTCTTTTCCTTGTCCAGTTCTATCTCCCAGAAGGCAGGTTGTTGGGTAATATAGTAGATTGCAATTCCCTCAAGTTCAGCTCTAAAATCAGTATGCTGCAGTTGTACCTAAAGAGGCTTGAGTTTTGAAGTTGAGTAGCTCCTGCTGAGGTCAGAGGACAGAAAGCCAGGCAGAAGGTTTGAGATATGAACAATAGCTACCTGAGTGCAGTGTCGAGGGTCAACCCTCCTCTTTCTGCGGTAAGACCACTACTGTGGGAGTTAGGGACCCCTGACTCTTTGCTACTCCTTCCTCTCACTCTGCTGCTGGTATAATGCTGATGGTGCTCCCTCTAAGTCTCCTGCTCTCTGAATGGTGGGGAGTATCTGGTGAAACTACTGACACGTAAGCCCATATGATATGACTGGCACATGTTATTTTCAGGCAGTTGTTAAGGGAAGTCTCAGAAACTGTTTTACAAGCTTCAGGACTTTTGTGTAGGAATGACAAATTAGGAGAGCAGCATGATGGCACTAGGGGATTCACAAGTCTGAGATTAGCTTATTTCCTGTTGCAAATATACTTTATCCTGATGTTATGCCTCACCCAGCTCTGATACCACTCTTGGACTAACACACTGTAATATATAATATAATTAAAATTGTCAATGTTGTATAAATTGGTAGGTGTTGAAGTATCTAGTGCTTATAATTTCTACTGCAAACAAGAGCCTTAAAAACCTTGGAAGATGTAAGCTTAATATTTATCTGTTAGTTTGTGTTTTTGCAGCACTATTGAGTAAATTGATATTGGCCTCTTTTGAATGTGAACTCCATTATACATAGTTCCAGATTAACTCTATGGACTAAATACATGCAAACAAGAAAAATAATATACCATGACTGAGAATATACTAAACGCATAGAAATCATGGACTTAGAACTGAGGAGACTTTAATTTCTCCTGTAAAAATATGACCTAAACCTGTATTGCTCTAAGCACACCAAGAAACAACAACACAGAGCTCAAAAAGTAGAAGTATTGCACAGGTTATTTAGGCCTGAGTGTTACTGCTAAATGCACTTGTGGTCATGAAATGCTTCATTTAATTTGATGGGATGAGAAATCAGAGTATGAGGAGATAGTAGCTCATTAAGGGCCTTATAGTCTTTCTTGTTACCAGAGGAATTTTATCCTTAAGCAGTTTGGCACAGATAAGGAAAAAAAAACACAACTCATCTCGCATCTCTTAAGCCTGCACTTTAGCCACACATCCCTTCCCTCCCTATCTTTGTGAAAGCTGGAAGACCACAGCGTCTGGCAAAATATTTAATGACAATAATACTAAAACATTTCCCACTGACTGAAGGAACTACAGAAGTAACACACAGTGTGTGTAGGCCTCTGTCCAGGAATAATAAACTATAGGTTTCTGTCTAATGGTGAAAAAGAGCTCAGATAGCAGTGAAACAAATACATTTATCCCTGTAAGACTGAAAGATATCTGTGCTGGGCCAAATATTAAGTGATAATTACAAGGGATAAGCAAACCCTGTGGAGCTGGAGGTTTTGTAAGCAGCTCAGGCTTTTAATATGTTTTGGAGTTAGAGTTTTATAAAATCCCAGGCTTTGAAAAAAGAAGTTGGAGAGGGTTGGAAAACTCGTAACTCTCCTTTTTCTGTTCACTCCTACTCCACTGCTTCTGTAGGAAAAATGGTAACGATGATGTAGGCTGCACAAGGAGGAGGACAGAAGTACCCATGCCCCTTTCAGACCTCCAAGTCTTGGTTGCCTTGCAGGACACTGAGGCAGACACTCCACCTTCCTCACACTCGAGCAGGGAATGTTTTTCCCTCAGCTGAGCTAGGAGAATGGCTGGCAAACATCAAGGTTTTCAAGCCCCTTGTTTTTTGTTGCACCCATATTGATAGTTGGTGCTTCCTTATCAAGACCTTCACTGCTGCTGCAGCAGTCTACTACGTCTACTAGTCTACTAGTCTACTACATGTAAATCTTTACTTTCTTTTTTTTTTTTTTTTTAGGACAAAGAAAGAAAAGTTAAAGAAGCTAAAACAAAATCTAGCTGCCATAGCTTCTGAAAGAGGCTGTCCTGAGTTGTGACTTCTCAGTTCAAGAGGTTTGCATTACTGATAATACCACACATCTGCAAGAAACTATAATGCTACATACAAACCCATCAGCAAAGCAGTCTGTGAGCTGCTGCTCAGTTTTCTGAACCCCCAACAGAGAAAGACAAAAACAAGAGCAGGAGTACAGAAGTTGTGCTGGCAACAGCAGCTGGGAGCAGGGAGTTGCTGCTCTCCAGAGATATCCAGCTGTTTCAGCAGACAGCCCCATCACAGCAGATGCTTTGCCCTCACCCACTGTTACCTAGCTTCAACTTTGCTAAGCTGAGCTGCAAACTCCAATGTTATAGGCCCAGCTTTCTTGCACAGTGGCAAGAGGCAGTGACCTTGAGCTGAAGTGGAGAGGCAAATGATGTGTAAAATTATTGCAAATACACAGATTTTTTAGAGATAAAAGGGGCAGCCACAAAAAATAAGTAATCTAAATCATCACTTAGGGAGCTACACTGCGGTTCTTCTTTACAGAATCTCTTCTTCTGTTGGGAAGAAAGCAGCCTGCTACTGCAAATGGTGCTTTATTCATTTGGAAAAGAGGAAATGGAAGAAAACCAGGCTTGCTCTGCTACATAGAAGATTTACTACCCATTCTGAAATCCAGCAGTAGCAAAGGCACAGACCAGGGAACTGAAAAGACAGCAAAACTCAAGGTATACCACCATAAACAAGCCTAGGCTGTCTTTGCTCTGATACAACCGAGCCCCTGCTTTTGAAGGACAAAACTTCCCTAAACAGCCTAAGAGAGTTTCACACTATTGGCATGGGTGGAAAGATTTTGCCCAGAGCTGCAGCTGAGTATTTTGGCATCCATACTCCTCCAGCTGTAAACATCCTCCATGTACCCTGCTTGCAGTGTATATTCCTGGGTGCAGTGGCAGCAGCAGCAGACAGGGGTTGGACATAATTCTTTTGCTTAGTTTTTACCATTTGAGCCCTTGCTCTGCTGCAGATTTCTCCAACCCAAAAGGGGGATGAATAGGAGTTAGTGACTCATGGAAACAAAACTCTCAAAGCAGAAAAATGTAGCACCTACCTTATGATAGAGAGAAGACAAAATATCATTACTTCTCCCATCCACAAAAGAATAAATGTAAGTCTAGAGATGCAGTGGGGAATATATGGGAATGAGGGCAAAGGACTACAGTTTATGATCGCAGAATTGCTTCCTGGGAGAATGGGAAGAGTGGGAGAGCTTTACAGAAATCACAGGGTGCAGCTGTAAGTTGGATCCTCTGGAAACATGGGACTTTTCCCCTCTTCATAGGAAGAGTGTCTGGCCACAGCTAGGAACTCATACATTGTTAATTCAGGACTTCCTTTTCTTCACAGCAGCCCAAATTGGCATTTTGCCCCCTTTAAAAGGAAAACAAATCTAATCCTTTTGGAGTTCTGTTCCTCATTTCAAAAGTGTGTGAGTGGGTTTGAAATGAAACAAAATATGTCCCCCTCTTATTAGTAATGCCAAATTGCTGGAACTGATTGGAGGAAGGAGAGATCGGAGGGCACATTGCATGAACTCTGCACAGATTGCATGAAGCAAATCTCTCTCTCTGTAAAACAATGCAGTTCAGGGGCCAGTGAATTGAGCATAAACCCCTGAGAAAATATCAAGCCAAATACATCACTACAACATCGCTGCTTTCAAAGGAACTGAAAGATGCAATCGATGCATATATCAGACAGCATTTGCTGAAGCCTGCCAGTCTGAATTCTACTCAAACTGGCACAAAGTGGGTGTAGTGGTGTTTGGATCAATGATCTGATATCAGCAGAAATGAAGTCCGAATCAGCACTAGACTCTAGAAATAAATCTTCTACCACCTCTACCCTGTTTTGCCTTCTTCTCTCCCTGCACATTCCCCCATGCTCCCAGGCTGAATCAGAGAACTCAGCTGCATGGTATCTTGTCACTGAAAAGCTAGCTGGAAATGGCTTCTGCTGAGATGTGTTAACCATGGAAACATAGCCCTGTAAGCCCAGCAGCAAAAAAAGGAACCTGTAAGCAAAATTCTCCTATCTGAGGTTTTACCTAACACTGTCTGAAAAGGGCACAGTGTACCAATAATTACGTAGATTGCTTCAGTCATTCTCTGGAGATGTGGCAATGTGCATGCAGCGCAAGCTAGAGAAGAAAGTCTGGAGGAGGCACCAGTCTGTTTGCATTATGTAGTCATCATGCTTGCTGGAGTTGACTTGCAGCATCTGTGAACAGAATTCTCCTAATAAAGAGCTTCTTTAATTGAAGGATAAAGACATCCTACGATTTTATTACCTAGGGTAGAAGTGATGAGGGAGAGATACTCACGCTGAAGAAGGGTGCGTGTTTAAGAAGAGAAAAAGGCAACATTCATGGAGAGAAGCAATATAATACATTCTACAGGAAAGCTGGATTTCTAGACAAAGAGTGTTGCATAATCACAGAAAACATGCAAGAGAAAAATGGATTCTAAATACTGAACTGACCATAAGAATTAATAAGGCAAGGATTTTTCCCTATCTCAAATGCAGTACTTTGGCAGGGAAATTACAGGAATAATTGATAATTGTAAATGATTTTAGGCAGAAGGACACTATGGACAGGTATTGGGGTTGGGATGGAGATTGCAGAAGTACTTTATTTTACCTGAAATAAAGAAGAAGAGAGCTTCTTAGGTATGTGAGTTACACAATGGAGAGCTCTGGTATCCACATGTAACTTTAGAGACCAAAAAAAAAAAAAAATCTGTAATCAGAAACAGCTTTTTTTTTTTTTTTTTTTTTTTTTTTTTTACATGTGATTTTAGTTTGCAGGAGAATATGTCAAGAGAAATATCCCCAACCGTTGGGAAACACATACAAATGTCAACAGCACAGGAGCTGTCCAAAGGAAAAATCAAAACAGTGACAGCCATTAGTGCACAGAACAAGTACATAGATGCAAGATAAAGAAGCCAGTGACTCAGGACACAGCCAGACTGAAAATCATGGCTCAGTGTACATACTGTGGGAAGAACATGAAAGGCAGAAATTAACATTCTCAGCCACTGAATACAAGAGCAAAAAGTGTAAGAAATATGTCCTAGTGTACAGCCAGTTGAGAAGGAAGAACAGCTTTCAGCAGATGAAGAGATTGGAAGAGGACTGGAGTTGTCAACATTTATGGAAAGATTGGGAAAGCTAGTAATATGGTTGGGTACAGCATTAGGATTTGGAAAAGAAGAGCTCAATTTCATTGCCAGATCCTTCAAAGCTCAAAAGGGCTAGCTGAAGTGTTTCAGCCAGCACTGGCAAAAGGCTTATGGCTAGGGAGATAATGGGTCAAAAAACTATGGTATAGATTTGGAAAAATGTTAGGGATATCAAAAGTGGAGACAAAAAAAAATCATAATTAATTGCGATATCCTGCAAGACTTAGAGGAACAGGGTGAGAATGGGTGAAAGATGAAGATTTTTTTTTTTCTGAAGCACCATTAGTTCTGGCTGTGCCTACAGCGCCAGCTTGAAGATCAAAAGTATGTTCAACACTTCATTGCAAGGCTTGCAGAGAAAAGTGGGTTATAGTTAGAGTTCCAGCTTCATTTAATGTTAAGATCAGGGTTATGATTTGGGAAAGCAAGGACTGACCAGTTTGGTTTGCTCCTGTGCTTTGCTGCTGTGCTATGACATCAGTTTGGCTGGCAAATGGATTTGATGTGGCAGGTGAGAGCAGCTCTTCCCTGTGGCTGTTTCAGATCACTGGCCACACTTGATAAAGCCACGTAGGGCTTGGACATTATGCATATGCGCCTGGCATTACAGTGTCAAACCAAAGGTCCATCTGGCTCTGAGAATAAAGAGATGCTTAGAGTATAAAACAGAGTAAGCCTGATTGTACGCTCCCAACATTCACACATGACATTCATTTTCATGATCTTGTCTAGTCTCACCTTGAGTACATGTAAACACTCAGTTCCATAGGCTAGAAACACTGTGCCTTAGTTATATGGTCTGCAAAGAACCAACTTTGTCACCATTTTTAAACATGTCTCTTCATAATTTCATTTGATTAATCTAGTGTTTATATTGGAAAAGACAGTGGCCAAATGATGCCTATTGATTCTGCGAATGATTTTATAAACCATTATCAAACCCTCCCGTGTTGTGTGCTTTCTAGAATAGAAATGTCTAACTTACTTAAATGGCCCTTGTATGACCATTTGTATGGCCCAGTTCTGCTATGTTTTTATCCATAAGTTAATGCGCTACCTCAAATTAGGGTAGAGCTCTTCAGCTCTCGAAAAAGTAGAAAAGAGAGGCCTAGTCTTCCTTAGGACCTCAGAAACTAGAAACAGGAGAGGTACAAATTCTGATGTACCCAGCAGGGCCTGCAGGTCCATGAAGAGGTCCTACTGGAATGAGGAGAAACCTATACCACAAATACCTTCAGTTTCAGAAGAATTGCAGAGGAAAAGGTAACAGATTATTTTTTATCTCTAGAGATACATAAACATTATTAAATGGCATACTTCCTCTGCCACAGCTCCCCAGAAGCATGCTGTGCTTGGCTGGTAGGAGGTGGCAGTGGACACCCCAGTCTGGATGGCCTCAGGGCACCCCTCAAACCACTCCAAACCTGAAGTAGAGAGATCGAGGAAGGGCCATGGCCATGAAAATCTTGATCACTTTGTTCTTCACAGGCCTGGCAGCAGACATAGAACAGAGTTCCAGGAGTGCCCATTGGGTTTCCATGCTTCCTGCTCTCAGGGGACATGGGAAATGTGAATGTGTTTGGGTATCAGATGTCAATAAAGAGCAGAGGCCAATAAAGAGCATAAGGGTTCATGGCTTGGAGGAGGAGTTAATTAGCCACTGCTCAAAAAAAAAAAAAAAAAAAAAAGTCTCCCATTAAAACTTCAGCAGATGAAACAGCAACAGCTATGAAGGACATCTTTACCACCTATCGAATGCTCAAGGAGCAGGTGCAGCAACTGGTTAGATGTGTCTACCTCTAAAGTTCAGCCCTGGCAGGTATTTCTGCTTAGCCAGACAAGTGAATGTGGGCTGTTTTGGAAAAAAATTGCCCCCTTTCCCGAGCTACTCACCTGCTGCCTGAGGGCACGCTGGCACAGAGCAGCAGCATAGCAAATGTGTTTCCGGTAAGAGTTGGGATTAGGAAGCAAGGAGCTGCTTTCCTTCCTAAACCTTGGAATTTCAAATGAGTAGGTGGAGGATGCAGCTTAAAAATGGGAGTTTACAATGTAAAATATAAAATGTTTGTTCTGTAAAATGTCTTTGGTTACTTTGAGTGCCTTCAGGCTAGGATTGGGGTCAGCTCATGGGCTGCAATTTAGCACAATAAAATCTAGAGCAAGATACAAGCTTAAATCTTCCAGGTATTGGTAGAGAAGGATGAAGCAAGTAGTTGTGTATATATTACTTTTTTTTTTTTTTTTTTCTTCTCTAGCCTCTGACTCAGCTCAGAATTAATATTAGGATCAGGTTTTAAGAAAAGAAAAATGATAGCACTAGTTCTAGTATCAAATATTGGAATTTCAGATCAATTTTCTTAGGCTGTAAGCAGCTCTTTCAGATGCTTAGTGTTTGTAGGCCAGAGAAAGAAGAAATCTGGAATGAGGTTCATTTCTGAGTCTAGTTATGGTAAGGAAGGAGAGATGAAGTTAGCAGGAAAACTATATTTTTGCCATAATAGTTTGTGATTTTTTTGTTTTGGATTATGGTTAGTAACATGGTAAGGTGTACTGATAGAGTTTCATTCAGAAAAGTAATGTTTAATATTACTCCTGAGTCTTAGAAGCTGTGCCAGAGTCATGTATTCATTTGACAGAAATTATTTAAGTTTTGCTTCTGTAAGAAGGCAAAGCTCCATTTCAGGGTTTTAGAGGGTGAAAGTCTGAATAGTTTTATACTTGTACCTTGCAAGTCACAACAGGTAAGATGAGGGACAAGGCTACCAGGAAAAAATAACTGATGAGTAATTTCAGCACTTTAAGAACCTGTCTTTCAGGGCACAGGTAAGATGGGGAAGAGGAAGTCTAGAACTTCAGGGACTTTTCTTGTTCTGGAAACATGCCAACATTACCAACATGAGGTAAGTAGCCTGCAGGCCAAATAGTTTATGATTAATTTTATAGTCCTTATGAGTTGCAGATTGTTTAGTCCTAGTCTATTTTAATATGGTCGCGTCTGATGAGGGATAAGAAATTAGTCATAAATTCTTTTTCCCTGCTAACTTTATCCAGAATCAAACCCTCTCAGTGCCTGTAAGATTCAGGAATAGATCTACCTTCAAAATTTTTGCTTCCTAAACCCTGCCCTGGCAGAGGGGCCTGGAAGCCTTACAGGAATCACACTCATAGTAAGACTTTTATCTCTGCAAACTACATCCATCATCTTCCCTTCACCGGAAGCTTTGAGTTTTGGTAATAAAGCTAAAGCTAGCATTCCTCAGTCTTACACCTTGCCCAAACCTGAAGAAAGATCTGTAACTTGCAATAGGCTTAATCTAATGATAAGCCATTTATCTGCACCTTTGAAAGCCTTTTGGCGCTTCCAAGGTTTGGGTAAGTAGAATTTTTCTGTAGAGTAAGTCACAGTTTCTCATTTTCTGATGCTACCTGTAAATCTAAACTAAATTCTAACATTCAAAACAACTCATATTCAAATCCAAATGAAAAGACGTCCTTTCCACTTTCCAGCACAGGAAAACTGCTGGGTTAGTTATAGCATTCAGCATAACACAGACTGAATATTTCTGGTTGTTATTACAGGACTGCAGATTTGCCATGTTCAAAGACCAAGTGCTAAAGGAACCAGAAGGATCTTTACCTGTTCTTAGCCTCTCTCCTAGCATTAAGGCAATGGTAGCATTTAGAAAAGGGCAAGATTTCAAGCAGGAGACATGGAGGGACAAACTATTTTCTTCATTCTACAAATTCTCCAGGAAAAGGGTGATGGACACCTCAGAAAGAGCATGCAGTTTAGTATTCCTGGCCTCTTGGATGTAGAGTAGATTAAGTCTAGGGTTTTGAAGACAAACTGTAGTTTGCTGTAGCTTGCAAGGCAGGACAGGATTGTTTCTCTGTTTCGGAAGAAGACTCAGGTCAGCATTAGGTATTTAAATGAGTTTTTCATGTCAGTATGAGAATCTGGAGAATACGGCAGCATCTGGCCATGCTGCCTCTAGGTCTCTCCTTTGTTTTCAACACTAGAAGATTTTGTCTCCAGATCTCCTCTGCCTCACTGGAGAGGAAATGATCCAACTGTAGAGCTAATTCTTCAGTTCCTCATTTTCTATACCCAGACCTGATCCTAATTATAACTTCCAACTTATCACAGCCACAAAACTAAGCATTTCTGCCAGCTAGTTTCAGTTTCATTTCTAACCATAATAGCAGAAACTATCCTTTCTCATTCAGACTTGTTCCTATGAGTCCATGGGCTAGCACTGAGAATTTTACAGCAGCTAGCCATAAGCCATAATTTTTCAGTTTCTGATGTCATCAACAGCAAGGCTAACCAATGATCGCTCTTCATTGTGCCACAGACCAAAGATGCCTGCTTAATTCAGGGTCAGATATTGGTTTTGAGGTTAGGTTAAAAGTTAGAAATAGGGTTCAGGTTACTTTTAGGACAGCAAAGACTAACAGGATAGTTTTATTGTTGGGCACTGCATGACCTGTAGGTCTAGAAGATAGGCTATCAGAGACAAATGGCTTATGATTAATTCTCTTGCTGTTAGGGGTCTCGGGACTATTATCCTTAATTTTAAGGTTAGGGTTCAGAAGATCTGGGTCATCAGAGCTAGATTTATTGCTGGAATCTGCAAAGCCCAGAGGGCTAGGCTGATGGCTTGAACAGGAATGAGCAGATGATTTGTGGTTCAGGGCAGTTAGGGATGACTAGGCCATGGGAATAATGTAGCAAATGGTTCGCACAGATGCCAATTTTGGACTCAACAAAGATTTGAACTGGTAGAAAACAAGCAAACAATAAGTCACGGTGTCTTTTAAATTTAATTAAGCCACCACCAAAAATGCTCTCTATGAGTATATCAGATCAACAAATTCATCAAACTTAATTCCATTCTGTTGGTAATATGATAAGAAAATACTGTAATACTGGAATAATTTATCAATTCACTAATTATTATTCTGGAGCAATGGATCTGGTTCAAACTCTGGGGAAGAAACAAGCATCTACATATGCAAATACATGAAAGCACATTAGTGTGAAAAATTTGGTGTCACTGACACACCAATCTACTAATAGAAGCAGCTCAGTGCAAATCATACAACTAATCAGAATTTTTTCTCAGTATGCAACAGGAACAAGAATAATTGCTTTGTTCATTAGTCTCAAGCATATAAAGCCACATTTCAAGAAGACAGATACCAGACAAGCTGAAGCCAGAAATAACTTTTCATGTGCAGCTCAAAATGCAGCCCTGAGTAAGTCACTAACGATGACAATAGCCATTACAGCCAGAAACCAGCATAGAATAAACCTGTGGTTTAATAATCAAGAGAAAGCCTTCAAAGCAAAGTGGAAGGGTTCTACGTAGCAGAATACTGAATAGACTTGCACCCTTAGTAATGGTGCAGTTACTACCAAAATTGTTTTGGGCAACAATGCTCTGTGTTCTTGATGCCAACCGTGGCTTGTGGCACCAGAACTATTGCCAGTTACCTGACCATTTGTCATTGCATTTGACATTTAAATGAGTCTAAATATTATTGTCATGAACCCAGCTACCCAAGTTTTATGCTAAGTACTAAACCTGTCACTAACTAGAGGGATTCAGAAGCACCAGGCGTGTAGTTCACCACAGCACTATTGCAGTAGCCAAAGATAACAAGAACAGACTATCCAGTTAATTTCACAATAACAATCACAATCAATTCACAAGCAAGTACTAAGAGTGGAATATATCTGAATGCAGACAAGATGAAGCCAGACATCTTTTGATCTCTGAGAGATATTGATCAGACCTGAGAAGCAGAGAGATAAAAGCAAAGCCTAGACCAGGAGATGAAAGGGCAAACCACTGATTTACATTCATGGCCTGTTGGTTTTCTAGGCTCTGCTTCCTCCTAGCTCTCCCTTAGACAATTAACTTACAATGATATCACACAGGGGTGGTCCTGAACAGACCCTGAAAACAGTAAGAATAACCCAGAGTTCCTCAGTCTGTCGGGCAGAGAAGGCAGCAGCTCTCAGATAGGGGTAGCTTCACTTGTGTGGCCTCAAAATGACTACAAGACAGAGCCGGGAAAGAAGCAACAGAACATTGTCTCTCCTTTTCCTGCTTTCTTTTGCTTATTTTTCCTACCTGTAAGCTTTCTCTCCTTCTCTGATAGGCACTTGAAGATGCCTTGAGTTCACTTTGAGCTTTGTGGTGGCACAAGGATAGGAAACCAACAGGACCAGAGGTTGTGGCTATGGTGAAGATCTCTATGTGCATGCAGCTGCTGGATGGCTGCCTACTCCTTCCTGTGCCTTCCTTTCCTGGTGCATTGGTGAGTTGAGTTGGGCTGAGGGCATGAGCTGTGGCTCCTGTACTGGCAAAATGGATTCCTCCTTCACGGCAAGTTCAAGATCATCAGCTTGAGGCAGGCTGCCAGAACAGAACAGAACAGTTGGAAAGGACCTACAAAGATCATTGAGCCCATTTTAGGGCTAACCAGAAGTTAAAGCATATTATTAATAGTATTATCCAAATATCTCTTGAACACTGAGAGGCATGGGACATCAACCCCATCGAAGTTCTGACCACTATGCCATGGAAGTTAGCGCAGGTAGGGGGGTGTGAGGACAGGAGACAACAAGGAGGAGAAATCCTAGGGCTTTGGGAGTATAAATACAGAGAAACTGATAGGAAGTGACAATGAACCAGGAGCTGGCATGCAAGGGCTGGTTAGTTGGGAGAGGTAGACTAGACAGGTTCTGATCTGCTAGCATTTGAATATGCCATGTTTGTTTGTTAGGAAGATATTTTTTTTTTTTAGAGATACATGTGTTATACTTCAGATGGGGGCACTCAGCATAGAAGGGGTCTGCAGAAGGCCAGAGAGGATGAATGAATGCAGGGAAAGGGAGAGGTGGACACAAGGGAGGGAGGAACAGGAACAATATTAAGCACTTTGAGGAAGACCATGCAAAGCTGGCACATCAGAGCACTTCTCTGAGCAGTGGACAGAGGCACATTAAAGTTTTTAGAGCTAAAACACTGATTGAGCTCTTGGGAATGCAAAGGTGCCATTACTTCACCTTTCAGTTGTGGCTGGATATGAAGCCTCAGTACAAACTGCCACCGAAGGAAACCACCACCACACTTCCCACTATGCCCAAACAATCAGTAAAAGCTGGTAAAGGCGCAGAGAATGATTACAAGGCTGGCAAAAGGTATGTACTGGCTTCCATATGTGGAGTCATTAAATAGATTTAGACTCCAGCCTAAGTGACAACGTGATAGATGTCTGTAAAATCACAAGTGGCATGAACATGGCAAACAGGAAAAAGCTACACACTATTTCTTCTGGTATACAAGCTAGAGGGCATCAAATGAAAGGCAGGAAGCATTTTTTTCAAACAAATAAAAAAGGTAGATTTTCCGTTTCTTAACTCACAGTAAAGCCAGCTAACTTCTTGCCACAGGATGCTGTGGGATACCACAAGTTAACTTGCGTTTAAAAATTCATGAACGAATTCACAGAAGAAAAATCCATCGGAGCTATTAAAAACAAAGGCCCCATCTCTGGCTCAGGAATTACCCGAGCCACAAATTCTTGGAGGCTGAAGAGTGTTTTGAGGAAGTCTCACTACTTTTGCCCTCTTCCCACACCCTTCTTCAGTCATCTGGCCCTGACCATCTTCAGAAATGAGATACTGGGTTAGGGATAGACCTTCAAGCTTAACCCAGCCCATTGTTGTGGCGTAACAGCAAATGCAAGACAGAGGTAGAGAAAAAATGTGAATATTTCTGTGGAATAAGTGTAGAAACTCCACATGTTGTGATGAATGGAATCAAGCCCAGAATTTGGGAACTCTGAAAGAGCATCACTGGAAATAAGATATGCCAGTCACGCAAACAACCAGGAAAACACCATGGAACAATAAAGGGAAGCCAGATAGGGTGGAGGCAGGTCCTTCACTAGCAGCAATAATTCAACCACATAGTGGGAGTTTCATTTCAAAACCAATATATTTGAACATCTGTGAGACTTATGAGGCTGTAATGGGCTGGCAAGACAGGATTCCTTGTCTCTTCTGTGACTTATGTACTTGTAATGTCTGACTTCAGAAAATCAGCAAGTACTGGCACAAAGGACATGGCAACAACAAACACATTTTAAAGGCAACATGTAGCAACCTGCGTGGAGCTTGGTGGGAAGAATCAGGGCTGCTGTCTGTCAGAGGAGAGGAGGCAGCAGGAAAGTCAGTCTGCATTGGGGGGCTGCTAGATGCAGCTGCAGAACAGCATTTTTGCTCATCTCTCTTCTACCGGAAGGTTTCAGTACCCTTCTGATGCTCACAAAGCTCATCCTAGTTCCCAGGCTAATGCATATATGAGTATTTCATATCTGTGCCTTCTTTTGCCCTTAATTTCCTTTAGCTTAGATAATTCTTGAAATCCAGTATTGACTACCCTCCTTCTTACTTCCCCCATACCTTCAAACCAGCTCCACCTCTTCACATGTACTTAGAGAGATAAGCCATACATTGCCTCAGCCTCATTTACTACTAGACAAAGCAAGCAAAGCTGCTTTTATTTTCTCTTACAAGACAGGCATGGGTTCTAGTTCAAATCATCTTATTTCAGCATACAGAACTATACCTGGTATACTCTATTGGATCTTACCCATGCCTTTTAAAATATTAGGACTTCCCTATTTTTACTGCAGTTATCTTTCCTGATGTAGTTTAGACTTTCATTTTCTAATTTCTAGGCTCCTTCAAATGACATGAACATTTGTTTTCACAATGTAAAACCAACCCTTTTTCCTCCTCACTTATAGGAAAATTGATGAGCTCCCAGCCTAGAGCAGAAATTCCTGGCTTTAGCTCTTTATGTGCATGACCTCACGAATAGTCCAGTCCTCAGCGTCATACAATTCTGCATATATGATATCTGGATCCCTCCTTCTTTTGTCAGTGCTTCCCATCTTGAAGTCGAGAGCAAATTTCATTAGCATACTGCTAAGTCTGAGCCAGCATCGTTTATGAAAATATTCTAGTAGGTAAACCTTCTTTGCAGACTTCTAGTTGTGTTCTCTCACCAGCTGTCAGTACTGGCCACTCCTACATACCCTTTACACATATTGAAGCTTCAATATTAAGCCATATCTGTGGCCTCTTAACTACTTATTTTATTCGTATTATAATCTACAAGAGATTTTCAGTGAAGTAGATGCAAACTAAATCCACTGATTATCAAATACAAGTATCAAGTTATCCTGGCATGACAAAATTTGATACACCCTACCTTCAATTGAATCCTTTCCCCCACAATTTATAATTGTCCTTATCTTTATAATATAATCTAAATTGCTGCATATTAGGGAGGTAAGCCTAGAAGGTATGTAAATTCCCCAAATCAGATTTCCTTTCTTTTAGCAGCATTAGACTTGTGCTTTCAATTTACTGGAAATATTAAATACAGTTTCAGAGTAATGTGTCATTTACTCTTGTTTGCTACCTGGCACTTGCTGTTTTAAAGATTTATGAAATTACTTTGCATGTGACCTGCAATTTCATGTGCCAGTTCTTTCAGCATTCATAAGTGGATATTATCCAGTCTCCTCGATTTATTGTAGCAAATATTTTGAATTTTGCTTCACCTCATTTTGGTTTCTCAAAAAATCCCCATTCCTATTTGTCATCTTGCCCATCATCACCTTGGAAATCCAATCACTGCCATATTCTTTCTTTTTATAGCATTCCATTCCATCTCCCCAAGTCTTTTTTTTTTTTTTTTCCTTCGTTCTCTTTTTATTTCTATACTGAAGAACTTATTGCTGCTTGCTTTAGCTTTATTTTCAAGGTACAACTCAATCTGATTCCTGGCAATTTTCACTTTGTCTCTATACTTGCTGACCTCCAAGACATAATTTTCTTTGCTGGTTTATCCTTTTTTCTGTCCCTTATAAGCTCCACGCTTACTCTTAATATCCTCTTTGAGATGGTTCTTCATGCAGTTAGGGCTAGGGCCATCTTTGTTAAGTATTTTTCCCTCTCCTTGTTGGGATCCAAGTAACAGATAGTTTTATAACTTTGACTTGAGAAATTCCAAACTTTCTCCACATTCAAGTCCCTGTATTCCTCATGTCAGTTGACTTCAGTAATCAGTTCTCTTAAAATCTTTCGTATGGATATTTTGGGGTATATAATGCTACATAGTCCTTTATGCATTTAAAACACTAATACCACTAACTCCAGTTGCAGCTGTGAATACTCAGCTTTTCTGCAAACCAGACCCTAGAGTCTCCTGTCAGGACCCTAGAAATGAGGAACACACAATTAGTGGCCACCTGTGGAAAAGTGTGATGCCTGGCAAGGCACAGACTGAATGGTAAAGGGAAAGGGAGAAAATCTGACTATGTGAGCCACTATTCAACCATCATAGACATATAACTTGGCCTTTTTCATCCTATACCCCCCTCGTTCTATCATTATACATCTCATAATTTTTGTAACAAATGAAGGAAGAATATTAGAGACAATACCTTGCCCCGGTACTCATTCCTGATTCATTCCCAAAGAAGGTTGGTGAGTAAGTGCCCTGTGAGAAAATATATATATATATATTTCTGCAATTAAAGATAGTATCAGAGAACAAATTTATGGGATAGGGTAGGGAAATGTAATCATGATGGCAAAGTTCAGAGTGCCTTGGAAATTTTAAAACTTTCAGGTGCTTAAATGTAACTTTAATATGTCTCAATATGTATTTTTTTCTGTGTAATTTGGCTTTTATTTTAGATGTTTTTAGAAAGCAAAGTGAAAAAGCAGAAGTTCCATCATGTAACTACTTATAAGTACTACACTGTTGAGCATATGAATTTTCCACACAGATCTAAGAAATTTAGTTTAATGGCATTGCTTATAGCAATAGGTTGTTGACCTCCCTACTGGCAGCACTAAAGTAGAATGACACACTCTCTGCTAGCATTTAAGCAGATATTTGCTGACAGCAGAGGAACTGGTATCGCATGTACTGTTCCATGTTCCTTGGCTATTTTGTCTATCCCATGACAGCATTACCCCTCCTTTCTTACCTTCCTTGACACAACTTTGCCTTAGTTCTCTCTTCCCTGCTGCCACCCAATTTCATTTTTCTCATGAAAACTTTCCACTGGCTGCTCTGAGCATGTCTCTCTCCTTGCCTAAGACATCTGAGTCCTCAGCCTTTTTAAGCATAAAATCACTCTTTTTCTCTCAGTCTTATTGTCTAGAAAGCCTGAATTCCCATTTTACCTTGTAGATCCTCACCTACTCATTCTTGCCACTCTGTCTTAACTTCCCTTGCCCATCTGCCCCATAATGTTGCCATTCCTCTCTTTCCTGTGTTCCAGTCCATAGGATACACGCAGTCTTCATACCTAACTTCTCAACAGCTGTTGCCCTCAAATCTTCACCCAGCCACTTCCACTTTTTCCTTGCTTCCTGATCTCAACTTCTCTTTAGCACACCTCTACCTCTCCCTCATCTTTCCCCTGTCCAGCTATCTTTTGATCCAGTTTGATTTCCCAGCTAGTGCTAGGTTCTTCCATTTCACTATCCACTATGAGTTCCCTTCTTTGCCTCAGTGGTTCCTGATCTTTCCCCATCATTACGCCAACCTGATGCATTGCCCCTTTTTCCAGACAGTTTTAATCTGAAGAACATCTTCTGGCGGTGGTTGTGACAAATCAGTTTACGTGTTTGAGATCTAAATATTTATTTCAATCAATTCTGAATGTTTTGCTTATATGCTCAATGTATGTCCCAATCTACAGATAATATTCTGATGTTCACTGTTAGATATATGTGAATCAAGTCTTCTACTTCCCTCTTAGGTACGTCTTCCCATTTTTCCTCCCCTCTTTCCCTAAGATGGAAACAGTTCAACCATTCTGCAACACATAAAAAAAAAATTGTTTGACTTCTGTTACGTGACTCACTACAGTGAAACAAACTTGAACAGAACATCAAGAACGGAAACTTGGAATTCTTCTGAATATATAGATAAACTAAGATATTGTGAGAAAAAGGGAGGAAAATATTTTGCATGGACAATTTACAAACCCACAGCAATCATAGAAGCTACTCTGTGGATACAGCTAAACTGAAAAAGGGCTGGTTTCTTTGATAACTCTATGTTTCAAATCAAGCAAGTCACCTCATACCAGTTTCTTACACTTTTTCAGATATGTTTTATTTTTGTATGGGATGCCTTGAGAGTGCTGTCATACTAAATAGGGTGAGAGGTGACAGACTGCAGCATTACTCAGTCTCATTCATACTTGCCAGCCAGAATTAGCCTCAACAGTGCCACAACCAATATTGTATTTAGTGCCTCTCCCAGACTTAGAGTTTCCCTTCACATACAGTCTGCCCGTTTTGGCATCACAAGTAGTATGACTTGGTAGAAGGAACCCCAGCTTTGGAGGTAGTTCACACTGAGGAGAAAAACAAACAAACAAGCAAAACCCCCAAACACCCTAACACTCATTTAAATCTGCTCTGTGCTGCCAGGTATCAAACAAACCTACTGGTTGCAAGTTCTCCATACTGCAAAATGACACTATCCCAGCAGAATGCTGCTTCTGCAGGATCCTTCCCTGTCCTAATGAAGACAGTCTGCCAGAGAACAAGATTAGCTATGTCTGAGACCTCGACAGGTCAATTCAATCAAATAAATTCAAAGGCATGTTGGGTGGGTAATTCTGGAGCAGACTATTACTATCACTAATGCAAGCCACACGGCAATATTTCAGTGCCAAGGCTTTCATCTAGTGATAAAACAATGTCTCAGGAATATAACACCAGGACAGACAAAAAACAAAAGCAAAAGTATGTGCGTCATGCCTACACACCCCCACGCACTGCATGTTGTAATGCTGAGAGTTGTTTCAGAGTGTTAAAATTGGGGGTGAAGGGAGTTTTCATTTTTTATCAGCTTAGTTAGAAGTTAAAATTGTCATTCTGTTTTGAATATATAACTAACCAAGCAGTAACTTAAAACCTCAAGCTCCAAGTACCCTTGGATGGAGACCAAGAAGCCTGAACACTATATCCATGCAGCTCTGATTAGCTAGTTCCATGATTATGCTGAGAACGAGGCATGTTTCAAAATCATTTGAAATGGCTCTTTCAGTGCTGTGCTCTAACATAGGTTAACCATCTGAGAAGTAAAGAGTGCCAGACCGCACTACAAATTTTGTTCAGAAGCAGTGGCTGAGTGGAGGCTTGGTTTGTCTGCTTGGCTTAGCCCAAGTCCTGGGAAATGCATCAGGAGAAGCCATCTTGAACCTGGTTTTCAAACATGCCTCCTCCCGTTAGAGGTGGGGTTAATCAAAATAGGGCCAAAGTTCGTTCGCAAGGTTTGTGAACCTTAACAAACCATTTCCTCAACAGACCATCCTGGTCTGAATTTTGAGTTCATAATGAAAACTGAAACCTGGCCAGTGTCCGGTGGTTTGGGATTTGACAGGGAGTATTTCACATGGCCCTAGTTATTGGCTAAGGAAATACAGCGTGGCTGTGTCTCCAAAGAGAACTAAATCCCTGAAAACTAGATTGGTAAAATAACAACAATTTTATTAGAAAAAAAGCGTAATGGGCTATGTCAGACTAAGTATTTTTGTGGTGCTTTTGTGAAAAGCTTGTACTTAGGATGGATTTGGCGCCATTTCAACTGCACTATCCTTTAATTGTGCAGCCCACAGCTTTCACCATAACTACCTGAAGATCTGGCTTCTGGCAGTTTGGAAAGATCTTCCAAGAGCCCAGGGTAACTGTGGAAGAAAAGTCAGTACTTTGGGGAAAAAAAAAACCAAAAAAACTCTGAAAAGTCTGCTAAAGCTTTAGGAAGGAAGCGAGCTTTTAACACAACAGCCTGTACACTTCTCTTCTAGCCAGCTCTAGGCAATGTTTGTAAATGGTGCTCATGAACTGAAACACTTTTGTCCACAAACAGCAACAGGAAAAAATATGCATAAATTCTCATGTCTGACATGAAATACAACTCACAAACAAATGAAATACCAATTTGTCAGTGTGCATAATACACCTTGTACCTTGCATAACATTGGAGATCATCTCATGAAAGAGTGTTATGGATACTGTGGGCTTGGCACTTTTCTAGCTGTTGCTTTATACAGTTCTTCAGAGACAATGATGTCAATGGACATTGTTAGCCCTGATCATTTTGGAATCAGGCTGCTAGCTCTTTAGCTCTGATAGAGGAGAAAAAATGTATTTCAGACTCTAACCTCTGTTTTGCATTGCTCTGACTCCAGTTTCAGAAGGTACATTGAAACAGATTCTCCCTCTCCTCTGCCAATCATTTAGGAAGTGTACCTCCTAAAAGGCTGATGAAAAAAAAACAACACACAACTATTTCACTATGGCCAGCAAAAGGACACTGACTATGAGACAGATTAGCTGATATGAATCAGCATTGGTCTATGGGCTTCACAGAGGTTAGGCACAAAGCACCAGCTGATGATTTGCCCCCATATTCCATGATGATTTGCCCCCATATTCCATGCGCTGATGTGTAACTCCCCCAAATGAGGATGGGATTTAAGCACGTTAATCTTTATATGTTATGATGAAATATATCCCCTGAAAAAAATCAGACTTCTATTTTGTGTTTGTGTCATAAAACTTGAAAGAAGTGCAAATTTTAGCTGGGAGGGAACTTTTATGACCTAGTTATAAATCTCCACAAGGAGCGGTTTGCAATTGAAACACTGACAAACTCTCAAGAAGAACAGTGCAAGTGGGTGCGCCAGTAACATCCCCTCCAAATTTGACTCCAGCACAGTCTGTGTGTCTCATGCCAGCATTTAGAGTCCACAATGAACTAACCAGTACAAAGAGAGGAAAATAGTCATTTCTGAATTACTGTCCCTCTTCAGAAAATAACCGCAAAGACAGGGTAATTTTGTTACTAGAATGTTGTGGTTCGTATGTTCTAACGAGAGACTGACAAAGAGAAAGCAGCATATTCCTTCTTGTATATGTAAACAGGAGAAGGGGAGGACTAAGAAATAAGTTACAACAGTACTGGTGTGACAAAGAGAAAGCATTCTGTGTTGTGCTTAGAGACAATTAAATGGATTTTAGATTCTTCTTTGTCCGTTTCATAAGACTATTTCATCATTTTTCCCCCTCTAGGTCTGCTTAATTGCTACTTAAATAATATTTCTGTTTTTTTAATTACCCCCCCCTTTTTTTGATTATAGATGTGAAGCTTAATGATTCTCACAAAATTAAACTTTAAAAAAAAAATCTCAATGTTAACATCTTTATCACATCAAAGTGCCTTGATCAATGAATCAATCTCTTTCACAGTTTGTCTCCCGTGCCCTTTCCTGGACAAGCTGCTCTTAAGACAGAATGACATTTGTTTTATAATCTCACCGATGGAATTAATGACCATGCTTATTAATTAGGATTATTGGAATTTCCTGTCTTTCTGTTTCATAGTAGCACTCCACCTCTGCTTGCCAATCATAATTATAACTACTGACTCTATCATATTCTGCTTTTCTAAATGAAATAAAATATTTGGCTTGGCCATGTGCCAAAAATAGGGTCATTCCCAAACTTGTAATAACATATCCTTAGCTGATGTTTCTTAGTAACATGTGTAAATAGGAAAAAACAGTTGCACTGCGGGGGTTTGGTTTGGCCACATGTGACTACAGTTAAAGAACATGGGAAGAAAATCAGTGGTCTTTCCACGACAGCCGGCCAGTTCAACAATGAGCACACTGCACAGATACAGAAGTGTGGACATACGTGAAGTTAAACACTTTCTTTGCTCAGCAGCAAACTAGTGCAGTGTGTCTCTTCTTTGCTAGGAACCAGCTGTGCAACCTCTGGCAGGAGCTGAGATGATGAGCTGAGCCTCCAAGATGAGTCTAGCAAAAACATGGTGAACTCCACCAGAATATTCTTTATGGTATCTTCTGTTTACCTCTGACAACATAATGTTTCTCTTGCAATTAAAGACACATCTTGGCATTAATGACATTGCAAATGGCTTCTTGGTAGCCTCTGGATAAAAGCAGAATCTAAGTGTCACTATGAGATATGGGCTAACGTATGGTCCAGGGTTTGAGTGTTGGATACGCCAAGACATTTGAGATCAAGGGTTTTGCTCTGACTGCTACAAAAGTGGGCTACCCTTCTGCTTGGCTCAGACTTTGCTGCTCCTAGCAACTAAAGTTCAGGAATTTGGGAACTGAGGGTATTCAGGCTCACATAAAAAATTTGCCCTGTGCTTTGTTGCAGAGTATGATTTTATGAAAACAGAGACTTGATATGGAAATACAAAGCAGAGAAGCAAATGCACTGAGCATTTTTGAAGGTATCTTAAATTTATTTTTCCTTCTTGAGTCCCCAGTGACTTCCATTATTCAGATTTCCATTGCTTGTTTCAGATTAAGTGGATTTAATGTAGCCATTCTGCAATGGAAACGGTTGTAACTGAGCACTGCTGGACAAAAATAAATAAATAAATAAATAAATAAATTACAATCCACGCAGAACATTTCATCCAGCAGGTAACCCCTAACACTCTGAAGTATGACAGGTCTGAGAGTCAGACTTCCAAGCTTTACCCTGGATGGACAAAATTGTTCCTGCTGCCAAATCTGCTCATTGGGGATCAGCTGCATCTCCCCAGCCTCACAGATCAATCCACCTTCTGGCCTGAGACTTGTCATGGGGAAAACCTGGAGGCCGCATGCCACAACCTTGCCTCTGAGGGCCAGGTGCCAAACAGAGGTATGAGCACATTTTGAAATCACTGTGATCAGTCTGAGCTGGAGTTTGGCAATGCTGAAACAAACTAGAAAATAATTGGCTGTCAAAGGAAGAACCAAAAAAGCCTGTAGGCTAGAGTCTTATATGATTTCCTTCCCCTGTCCTGCTAGAGCAGAGTTCTCCATTTGCCATAGCAAGGAAAATGCTTCTTGCCTTGCCCCTGTGCAGAGAGACAATATGCCCCTGATGTGCTCATGAGATTTAAGCAGAGAGACACAGTATACTTTTCTTCATTACAAATTCCTCTTTGACCTGTAACAACTCAAGTGGCTTCATTTAAAGATTTAAAGACGATCCAGTGCAGCTGAACTGTTTTTTATTTATTTATTTATTTATTTATTTATTTATTTATTTATTTTTATTATTTTTTCTTTCTTTTTCCAAGGACAGGTGAGTAGATCACATCCTGGGAGGGATCTTTCATATGTGGTTTGGTGGTTATGGAAGGAAACTGGCAGACGGTGTTCCTGGGAATTGACATTTGCTGAGATGCTGGTGTGCAGCAAAGCAGATTTAAGGCAGGTGGAAAATGAAGCAACAGCAATCAAAAGCAATGTGCTTGGATTATCATTCCTACCATGCACAAGGAACAACCAGTACAACCGCTAGGTACAACCTCTCAACCGGTCCCAGACAGATCAGTGAACATTTTGTTTTTCACGTAAGCCCAGCAGAACTTGAACATAACTTGTATAGAAGCAGGTGTGCCTTCTATTTTTCACATACTATAAAGTTTCCCATATGGGAAACTGGAAAGTAAGTCCAGATCTTGGCCCAGGCTGTGGTTGTTGTTTTTTTTTTTTTTTTTTAATCACTCTGCTGGCACAAAGCAATTGCAAAAATGGTTTAGCAGGATATCCAAATATCTCCCTGTTGTGGATCTACCAATGGGAGTTGGTTGGAGATCCATTTCAGTCAAGGCAAGCAAGGGTAAGCCTGAGGCCAGTCTCATTTTCATGTGAGGCTGATCTGTGTAGAAGAGGTCTACAATCACTACTGCCTAAGAATCTCAAGATCTCTAAAATTTTTAACATTCTCTCTCCACTCTTTTTTTTTTTTTTCTTATTATTTCCTATGTCAGATCCAAATTTCCTTTTACTATATTATGGATTCCATATTAGTTATAGTAAAATTGAGATGTCACACAAAACTATGCACTGCACTATCACAACACAAGAAACAGTGGGAATAATTCCCCAAAGCTCACAGCAACAACAGCTGGAGTTATCCGAGTTTCCCATATTCAGTAGATTCTCTAAAGACGATACATGCTAGTTGGTTTGAACACTATAAATATAGGTACCGTGATAACAGAATGGGAATCATTGTGATATTAAATTGACAGCAAAAGTTTCAAAGTGAATTGCTAAGGATGCCCAGAATAAACTGCAGGTACCCAGTAGCTCGGCAGAATCCATTTGAGCAGAGTGCTTATCCCCTAAATAAATATGATGTTCTCTCTGAGGCACAGCACTCCCGGCTTTTAGGAGAGGGCAGATATTTTATTCTTACAAGGCTGGAGCTAGCCACCTGGTCAAAGTCCACCACTGTTGGAAGAAGCCAGAGCAGGAAAAAGGGAGTGATTTACTGTGACAGTTTATACACCATTGTTTGCAGAGAAGGCTCTTCACACGTACATGACATTTCTTCATGTGATGGCCATGCTGCGGGTATATATACAGCACTTTCAACCAAGAAAAGGATAAGGACCATGTGATGAAGGTTATGAAACGTATCAGTGATGGGGTAATCTCAGGAACTATGCCACACATTTATCACCTTTTGCTTACATTTGCCACTGTGGGCACTGTAATATGGCCAATTCGTGTTACTGCCTGGAAACTTGGAATTCAAACATGATTTTAAGGGAACCATGTAACTCTATTATAAGGAGATATTTGGTGTTTAGATAGCTGCTTGGCACTTGACATGGACATCTCTGAAGAGACAGAAATAAAATAAAGCCTCATATTTAGAATATAGGATGAATCAACTGTGATTTCTCTGAGTGCTGTGAAAAGCTGATTTAACCTTGACCAGAGATGCTGGAAAAGAGCCTGTGTGAAATTAAAAAAGCAGAGCGCAGGGCCAAATCCTCAGCTGGTAACACTGTCAGAGTTGCACTGAGGTAAATGGTGTTAACTCCCCACTACCAAATGGGACAGTCCATGTTACATCATCCAAAAAACACTTTAAAGTATGAAAAGCCAGCAAGCAAGCTCAACAAGAACAAATGGTTTACAGAGCAGGAAAAGCTCTTATTCGTTAAATAAGGGTCAAACATATGGGCCAATAAACTTCGCTTCATTGATCAATTATGTTTTAAAAATCAAATGAAAACCATTCTTAAGGATATGTCAAACAGTTAAAGCCACAAGAATGTCCCACGGTTGGGTAACAGTAAGGCAGTAAATCAGATCTTTTTGTAGGCCGAGCGAATGCAGGGCAAACAATAACTAAACAGACAATGGCGGCAGAGCTGTGCCCTTTGAACCAGACCCTGTAACATATAAACTGTGCTTTGCAAAAGCAGTGCAATAACATGTTGCTGATAGCATACAGAAAGCTAAAACCAAACGTCTTTGGCTTTTTTTCAATATTCAGTCCCAAAAAGCCGCAAGGAAGTTGAGATATGAGGACATCACAACTGCTTTCAAACAGGTCATGGTGCTACGTGAGGTCAACAGTACTACTGCTGACTTCAACTGAACCAGGTTTTGGTGTGCTGTTTTTAATTTATCACATTACTGAAGCCGTACACTGATATAAATCCACACCAGAGCAAAACTGGACTAATGCTGTAGTTAATCAGGACTAATGAAACAATGGCCCTCTAGGTCAGAAATGCAGCTGTATCTCTGATGTTAGGATTAATACTCACTCAGCTTTGAAATTAGTAAAAAAGTCTCTTGCTATAGATGTCACAGATCACATACGGAGAGACTAACCAGCACAGCCCTCAGATCAGTGTGATCTGAAAAAAAAAAGCCACACAAAGAGGTACAGTAATTCTGATGATCAGCCCACCAAAAGAAACGTCATTGGCTAAACAGCTAATGTAAAACTTCAGCTTGATGGTAGGAATTAAGCCTAACAACAAAAATAGCTGCAGATTCATAAACCTCTTTTTGCAGCCGAGGTGATAAAAGAGCAATACATATATATATATTAGTGAAGAGGAGGAAGGACATGCACATGCCATCTCACTAAAGTCAAGCAAAGCATTCATAAGCTCTGAGTAACCTGCCGAGGATACATTTAAAAACTCCCTGATTAAATCCCTTCAGGAACAATTACCTACATTCTCAGAAACTGTAAGATATTGAAAATAAAGTCTGCTGAATTAAGCCCATATTAATCTTGTCCTGAGACACTCTAAAAATCAGTATCAGAGATCCCTGAGGAATGAAGGAAATGATGGATTTATAATGGCTGATGATTTAATTTACAAAAGAGGTTTGATCACTTGAAAGACACAGACAATTTTCCATATAATAGAGACATTACACAGAATTTAAATCTGATTGAATAGACACCATCTACCCAAGGAACTGACACCAAGCAGCATGAGTTGATTTATAGCAGGAAATCCTTTCACTAGCTCAGGTGTCCCCTTGCTTCAGCACACTTCATATGGTAATATGGTGGGCATTTTCTCCTGCAGCCACTCTGCCTGGTCCTCTGTTCCCTGTCCTGTGCTCACATCCTGGCATATAAATGAGGTCGCTTGTGCAAATCATGTTTGAAATGCTCATAAGTCACTGACTAGCACTCTGCCTCACAACATGTAGTGTGCTCTGCTATGTCCGGGAAAAGCACTGAAGCACATACAGCATTTGGAGAATGACAGCAGTTCTCACTGACCTATTCCTGTAAGCATTTGCGTAGCAGTAAGAGACATATATAAAAAAACAAAACAAAACAAAACAAAATATAAAAAATGCAGCCACTAAGAATTCTGTTCATTTATTTTAAAATGTTTTTGTTTGATGAAGTTACTGTCTTGTTCAAGCACCTCTAAAAGGAACAGGTACTTATGCAGTGCAGGAATGGCAGTGACTTATTTATACCAAGATCTCTCAACAATGCTGCAGTCACTGTTTGCTCCTCACTAGAACACAAATATTATGCCTATACTGACAGAGAGAATTTTGACTGGTTGTTTCAAGCTTTACCAACGTAGAATCATAGAATCATCTAGGTTGGAAAAGACCTTCAGGATTACCAAGTCCAACCACCAATCTGACCTACCAAATCCCACCACTAAACAATATCCGTTAGTGCCATGTCCATGTGTCTCTTAAATATCTGCAGAGATTAGGACTCCATCGCTTCCCTGGGCAGCCTGTTCCAATGCTTGTTCACTGTCTGTCCCCGTGAAGAAATTTTTCCAAATTTCCTATCTAATCTTTCCCTGACACAACTTCAGACTGTTTTGTTGTATCCTATCACTTGTTAGCTGGGAAAATAGAAAAACGCCCTCCTTGCTGCAATCTCCTGTCAGGTATCTGTAGAGAGTGATGAGGTTTCCCCTTAGCCTCATCTCCAGACTAAACAACACCAGTTCCCTGTGCTGCTCCTCGTAACCTTTGTTTCTTTTCCCTTCACCTGCTTCATTGAGAAAAGGAGGCTCAGGGGTGACCTTATCGCTCTCTACAGGTACCTCAAGGGAGGCTGTAGCGAGGTGGGGGTTGGTCTGTTCTCCCACGTGCCTGGTGACAGGACGAGGGGGAATGGGCTTAAGTTGCGCCAGGGGAGTTTTAGGTTGGATCTTAGGAAGAACTTCTTTACCGAAAGGGTTGTTAGACACTGGAACGGGCTGCCCAGGGAAGTGGTGGAGTCACCATCCCTGGAGGTCTTTAAAAGACGTTTAGATGTAGAGCTTAGGGATATGGTTTAGTGGGGACTGTTAGTGTTAGGTCAGAGGTTGGACTTGATGATCTTGAGTCTCTTCCAACCTAGAAAATTCTGTGATTCTGTGATTGCTCTTTTCTGCACATGCTCAAGCAATTCAATGCCCTTCTTGGAGTGAGGGGCCCAAAACTGAATATAATATTCAAGGTGCAGTCTCACTAGGGTCACATACAAGGCGACAATCACTTCCCTAGTCCAGCTGGCCACAACATTTCTGATGAATTATCATGTAGGATAAAGTATTATGCAGCATAATACTTTATTTATACAACATATAGACATATATTATGACTATATAATAATATTTAGCGTGTATTTTATGTAGCACAATGCTTTCCTTATATAAATTAATTGCATTCTAATTGAAGATGTTTTTAGCTGCAACTGGAACACAGAAATTGAAGATTATCTGACTTCAGGATGGGTCATATGCTTAGCAAGGCAATAAACAGTTCTATTCTAACTAAAAATAGAGTACACTCCCTTTCATTCTGCAGTCAGAAAGCTTTCAGAGATATATGTCTCCCCCTTAGTTTTGCATTAACTGAAATCCACTGTTTTATTAGGAGAGGATAAGCAAAGAGCATTTAAATCACCACAGTCCTGGTTTTAGGAAGACACCAGTGAACAGAACCTTGCAGTCTCGGAAAGAGAAATACGATGATTTTAGCAGTTTAAGAAAAACATAGTAACATATAGGTATTGAAAAAATCAGCTAAGAACAGCAAAGATGAGCTTTTTTTTTTTTTTTTTTTTTTTTTTTTTTGGCTTGGGATATATGCTTAGATAAAAGACACAATAGTTCCAAAGAACACAAATGAAAAAATCCTGATTCAAGTTCATGAAATGACAGACTATGGGAAAAGCAGGAGAGAATTTGACCTAAAAACCTATTTCTTAGAATATGATTCCTACTCTAAAATTCAAAGAGAAGCCAAAACTAATAAACAATTGGTACAGTGTCGATGTTTATTCATATCAAATCATGATGTGCAAGGCGAAGAATATCAGCAGTTCAAGTTACTGGCTGAACACCCAGTGAGGTATATCAGTTGCTCAAAACATTCACAGGGCTCTGAGATGGGTGAGAAAGCCCTCAGTTATTTCCCTCCCTTAAATGCAGGATAAAAGGCCAGTAAAGACATGTGACTGGATCTCCAGTGTGCACCACTGAAGAGATGTGGCTTCTTCATTGTTGATAGCACTGAAATGAATGCAGTTATTGCTGTTCAGGTCACAGTTCTGCAAACCAACATAAATAACACATTCACAGTTGTGTTAAACAGCAAAGGAAAAAAAAATATATCTGTGAGGAATGACAGACAGACAACCATCCTCCAGCCTGACAGTGTCAACCACGATGCCAAGTCAGACCATCCACCTGTGAACAGACCAAAGGTGCCTCAAGCCAGGAAGAAGTGATGCGGTGGGGCTACACTCACAATCACAAATGGCAGACACAGCCGCCCCAGACACCTGTGTGGGATATCAGTGGCACCCCAGCCAGCCACCAGTGTGAAGTGAGGCAGGGGAACTGGTCTGGAGGTGAGGATGAGAGATCAGGTACTGCAGACAGATTTGCACTCTCATGCCCACACCTGCCTCATGCACCCAGTTGAGTCTCTGGGGAGGAGAAGTGGTAAAAATCAACAGGCTAGGTTTAATAGGAATGGAGGAAACACCATATAAATACGATATTTTCACATCTTTACTAAACCCTCAAACAGAAATGTTGAGATCTGAAAAGTGTCTTTAATTTCTTTAAGTTTTGATTGAAATACTCGAATATGTTTGTGGAAGTGGCAAAATACCAGGTGGAATGGGTTTGTCCTTTGTGATGTGGTTCTTTTTTTGGGGGATTTTCCCAGTCAAATCTGTTTGTTCCTCCAAAGCGTCCCTTTGATGAAAAAACAGCCTCAGGTATTGCAATAAGCAATAGCTACGACAGTGAGATTGAAATAAAGTATGCAGAGTCAAATATTACACTAATGACTTGAAGTTATTGCCATCTGCTTTCTATATCCTGATTAGAGTAAAATGAATTTAGTGATTGCTGTACTGTTCCTGCAGCACAGAAATCTCCAAACAAAACAAAGCCAACCCCAAAAAACACCAAACAAAATAAACCAAACAAAAACCCCCATTGCAAACTCTATCGCTCTTTCTGCACTTGGTAGGGAGGTCAAGTATTTAATAGACACTGAAATGATCTAAGGTCACCTCCAGATAATCCTCTTCCAAAGCAGGTTGGAATGATGATGAGGGAAAATGTACATTAAACACAGTTTGGTCTTTGAGTACACAGTTAAGGTTGGTTTTGCTTTGTGTTAGCCAAAGACAACAAAACCCATAGCTGTGTGATAATCCTCCTTTGAGCTAGCTGGACAGAAATGCCCTTTAAATTAATCTAGGGGGAAAAAACTCTTTCACTTAGCAACAGTCTCTTAGTCCCTCGGCCTTTCTGAAAGCCTATCCCTCCAAAAGAGGTGCCTCTTGTCCTCTGTTCCTTCTGGGCTGTCAGCTGGGAATTGTAGCTCTCGGCTAATTTCCAGTGTTTGGGTACTGTGTTGTTATATAGTGGGACCAGCTATTCCCACAGGTCCTTCAGAGGGCCACATGCACCGTTATACTTCACTATCCCATGCTGTCAGTGTAAGACTGTCCATGTTCACTATAACGGCAATAA
Source organism: Oxyura jamaicensis (assembly GCF_011077185.1). NCBI lineage: Eukaryota > Metazoa > Chordata > Aves > Anseriformes > Anatidae > Oxyura > Oxyura jamaicensis. The sequence goes on from NC_048894.1 coordinate 58,914,385, forward strand.
AATTACTTCTGAAAGAAGAATGCATCCCCTCTCCCCTCCATGTTTGGGACCATAAGCAGAACCTTGTGTCCTGATGGTCAGTCTGTGAGCTGCTGGGCATGGCGTCATGTGAAATTTCAGGGCACACAGTTCCCTGAGCCATCAGATCTGATACCACTTCATTTTGCATCTGCAGAAGTTTAACACATCTCAGATCTTTCCGACAGCACTGGAATTTTTGCTGATGCTGAGAACATTTTGCTGCTAGTTCATATCCTTTCCTGAGGAAGCACAGAAAGAGAAGCCAAGGCTTTAATTCTTCTAAGCTATTCTTTTTGTTTTTCTTTTGATACTCATTTTTACCCATAGGCATCTTGGTTGCTAGCTGTACTTGCCAGTCCCACAAGCACTTTGGAGCCCTTCTCAAAGGAAGCTTCTTCTTCGTCATGTCTAAGTCTTTGCTTGCAGAGAGCTCACTGAATAAAACATACTCAATTCTAACATCTCCTTGCCTTGTCTAATAAGACATACTTCCCCTACCTTCTGCAAGTTTCTAGGGTATGCAGGGTACTACCCACAGCACTGCAACGCATGTTGTGCAGTCTGGTTATTGTGGGAGGAGGGCTTTCTGGGTGACCCTCGTTTGGTTAATTAAATACCACAACCAAAGCTTAAATACTGCGCTGACAGGAACTTCATGAATACAAAAGAAAGACTCACAGGTTGGTAAAACCAGCAAGGATCCCAAAGAGCACATACTCACACCCTAGGGTGGTATTTGTGCTTGCAAGAAAATCTCTTTGCTTCTGTTCCTGCCTTGAGTGAAAAGGGTCAGAAACAAGACTAGAGCTATGATCCACAACTGAAATGTAAAAATGCTCTACAAGGCAAAGGAGTGGTAGGATAAGTGCTACAATAGACAAGCAAACTCAGTCAGCACATTGTTGCAGGCAGATGACGTGCCAGCAGAAGAGAACAGCAGTCCCAAGACAATTGTGGCTGGCCCACAGCCTCAGTCTATGTCAACTCTGTGGCCTGTAAGCCAAAGGTTTGCTTTTTTTCCCACTCCCTTGCATACCACATGGCATCTCCAGCCTTACACAACTACTGACTTCTTCCTGGATCTTTGGGAGAGCAAAACGAAGTTGGGAGCCAGACTCCAGATAGTAGCAGACAGTATGTGCGACATTTGATCTGAGAGCTGAATGGCAAGCGTGAAGACTGCTCTGACTCTAAGGAACTTTCCTGCCTCATTTGACCCAGCTTCCCCAAACACATGACAGCAGTGTGCATCCAAGAACAGAGCAATTTCCTTTCCTGGCTATCCAGGTACTTCTTTCACAGCTGTATAGAAGTCATTCTTCCTGATGCTCTCAGTCTTAATTGGTCCCTGCAGCAAATGACTGTGGTTCTTCACGCACTTCCTATCTTGCTGGGATTCATCCCAGAAGAATCCCTTGTGGAATGTTTTGAAGGAAGAAAACAAAAGTCTTCACTGGATTACAGCTCATTGAACCTAGTGGAAGGTATTTAAATGAATGAAAATTATACTTAGACCCAGACTGTTGCAAGATCTTTGCTCTAGTTTCTGAGCATAACCTTATGCGTTATGCATCCTCTGATAACAGCCATGGTGTCAAAGCAGGGAGATACACACATTATTTCTTCTCAGCCAAGAAATCGATTATAATGCCGCTCCTGAAGGATCTCCATATATGCCAATATGTAATCAGCACTGAATTCCTCAGATTAACCAGTCCTGGGCTTCTCTGAAGCACCACAGCCCATCAGAACTAGGTGTCTGGTAAGAAGTAGCAGCTCAAAACACCACTTCTTTCCCAAGCATGGAGATTTAGAGAGACTGAGGGGGCAAACCCAGGCTAACGCCTATCTCTGCAAACCACCAGCGCAGTCAGAGATGGAAAAAGGTGGAAGAAAATTCAACCTCCCCCCTCCCCAGCCCCCCGGACGTCAAACAACGGGGACAAAACGACTTTGGGGGAACTGCTGGGGACAGAGCTGGACCACCAGAGCTGGCCAGGTGCCGATGCTCAGCCCCGTCCCGCAGGCTGCGGGGGTTCCCGCTCCAGGAGAGGGCGCTCCAGCACTGGCTAAAGGCAGGCAGTGCCCGCAATCAGCGCCGCCTGCTAATTAACTAGCGCTGCGCCCAGGATCTCCCTTCCTCCCCGCCCCCCCCCTCCCCCCGGGTGTCCCAGCGCACTCCGAGAGGGCAGAGGCGGCCGCCGGGCAGTGGCTGCAGTCCGCCAGCAGCTTCCTTCCCTTTTCTCTTTCCTTTTGAACCGTGCAGGCCTGATTCTTTGCCGAAGGGATACCGACTTCCCCCCGGCTTCCCCCAGGCTGGAATTTAAGAGCAGCAATTATTCCTGGAGGCTGTGAGTTTCCAGACTGAACACATTGCTCCTGGCTGCCAGGATGGATGTGCACAGCCCCTGTGCAGTGCAGCTCCAAACTGTATCCTCCCATGGCACCCAGGGTGCCAGCCGCATCCCCCATATCTGCATCAGGCCCTAAGGTGCAAAAGACCCAGCCCCACAGGCTCTCCCCAAAACAGCCACTTCTCCCTATCCCCAGAGCTGGTATGTACCAGGCAGGGTGGGGAGGGACATCCTTGGGCTCTGGTGGTCAGCATGTCCTCCCTTCCAGTGGCCTCAGAGCCCCTGAGTGGTACGATCTAGCCCTGGAACTGGGCCTGACTTCAGAGCTGGCCCTACTCCACACAGGAGGGCCCTCCAGAGTTCCCTTCCAAACCATACGGTTCCACAATCCACAGCGCTGTGTAAGTATAGAGAAAACATCCTTCTTCCCATTTTATGCCACAGAACAGTAAGGTACAGACAGGTGGGTCAGTTTGGACCAAATCTTATAAGGACTCAAAGTTTCAGGTGGAGCTAGCCATTGCAGGACCTGTTGGCTGACAACCCCAGCAGATCACCACCTTTCTCTTTACACTGCCCTGTTGATCCTGTGCCTTCTGTTAATAGCTCTGTTATCGGGGCAGGTGGGTTATATCACTTTACATATGGATTACACTCCTGGATTCACTATATATACAAACATCAACAAACAACGTGGCACTGGTTGATAGGCCAACTAGAAATGTGTCTCAGTTGAAATACGAAGAAGTTTCTTTCAACGCTTGCAGGCAAAGGATTGTCACTGTTTCTCATTGCAGCTGCTCACTGGTGTGGATCTGCTGCCTCACTCACTACTTTAAGTCATGCCATAAATACAGAACTGCTTTATGCAAGTCCCTGAGGCTTAATCAGCCTGGATTTTATTAAATGAAAATGCTAAGAGAAATTGCCCTTAGCTAATGATTTGATTGTATAGATGTATTTTTTCAAGACCATTCTCCTTGCTAAATCTTTTTTAAGTCATTATCAGTGCTATGAGGGGCCAAATTTAACTCAAAAGTAGGTTGAAATATAATAAGAGAGGTTGCTTCTCTTTGTTCCTGCAACTGATTATGTGGTGAGAGGAGACACCAATTTGACCTAGTGGATGTTGTTGTGAACTTGCACTTTGAACTTCCCGGGAGTCCTTGAATGGGTCGCTCACTCTGCCACGCTTCAGCCTTCCATCTGCAAAAGCTTCCCTGCCTGCCAGGGGCACTGTGAGAAAAGCCCTGTTAGGATTGCAAGATGCTTGAGGACTGCAACAGCGAAGGCCGTATAGGTGCCAAGAACAGATACATATCTACATATCCAGACAGCTACAGACTTATTGTGACTCAATCAAGTTTAAACATTTTAAGATAAAACCTGCTATTTCAAGCTTCTTAGGCTCAAGGAAATCCTTAATAAAAACAAATGATCAACACAGAAATAACTGGGATTATTCACACTCAAAAGAAGTGAGAGAAATCACTTGTCAAGGTCACTTTTGAGACCTTGGCAGACTGAGAAGAAAACCAAAAAATCCAACATATGAAATCCATGACAGAAAAAAAGAAGCAAAATTAAAGCTTCTTTCCCCATTACTTATTTAAATGGGGAAAAAAAAATCCAATGTTTTATCTCCAGCTGAATACTCTTGCAGGCTGAAACACTGAAAATGAAAATGAGTTTATACATAGCCGGTCCAAATTTACCTTCTGTAAGATGCCTTAATGAATAGGTCTGAATCACACATTTTGTCCAGAATGTTCACTCTTCAGGAAAAACTAAGTTAATTTTGGGAGCACCATCTCTCATTTGCCATATGTTTCCAGAGTGTCAGGAGACAACTCTGTCATGATTTTCCCTCTCTTTTCCAGTTTTGAGACACTGGCCTAGATGAAACTGATAAATTACAAGCTTGATACTAGTTTTTAACCCACTGGCTAGAGATTTTCCTTGTAAGTGCTGGCACAGAGGAAATTATTTTCTTTAAATAGTCTAGAGTGACACTAGCAGAGAGTTTTTTTGAAAGGAAATTCTGATCTGGCAAAAGCACAAGATTGGTCCTGTTCCTTTCCTCAGCTCTCATTTCAAACTCTTAAATATGCGGTCACATGCACCAACATACACACCACCATTCACCCACAGCCATGCAACCTCTTACTGCAGAGATGGGTCTGAGCCACGAAATTCTGATCTGAATCCAAAGTCCAAACACATCTCCTTAATTCTGGGGTTAGAGTTTTGCTCAGCCCCAAGCCTAATACAAAGAGTCACAACTACAGAACTTCAGTCACAGAAACAGAAGACAAATTAACTTCCCTAAGCAAGAGCCCAAGCATATATGGGCTTAATTGGATCCTTATCCCCATAGCTAATAACTAAAGGAGCATGAAACTCAGTGTTACACACTATGTGGAAAATGAGCTCTTCCATACTACCTTAGCCTTTTAAGAAGGTTATATTTTGCTTGTACCTGCCCAACATGGACAAGCTGTACACTTGGAATAATTAATTAGTGTTGTAATCATGCACAAGTTACTTGTTGCAAAGAAGTTGCCTGTGATCTTTCCTGGAGCAGATCTGGTGTTCTCTCACTTCTGCATTTCAGTGAGCCCCTTTGGTCTGAAGCTTCCCCCTACCAGGTTGCTTCATTCCTCTGCGTCAGAATGCACTTATGTGACACGTAAAGCACGTAGGAACATAAGTGTGGAGTATTTAAGCAGTAGCAAAAACGTCATGTTTGTTTTGCAATATATGCAGTGTTTCATATGCAAGTCATTAACAAGACATAGATATAAGTAAAGATATAGAAATAGACTCACATGTGTATGGTTTTGGAAAATGTTGACACTTTCCTATGCATGGGGTGCTGCAATTTAAATCTACTAATACCAGAAAAAAGGTAATACATTTTTTAAGATGTTGTTTGAAGAATGAAAAACTTTGGTGAGCACTTGGTTTCGCAGCCAGAGCAAAACACTGCTATTCAACACAAGATAATAAAAATACAGTAGTGAGAACCTTCTAACCAACTGTGACGATATTTTCATTCTCTTTCATACTATTTATTTTTAACCTTCTATTTCACTCTTTATTTCTGCATTTGATTTCAAATAACATATTTTTTCCTTCTTTCTTTCAAAGGAGATCAAAGAGGTTTGTTATTTGACAGAAGAAATGTTACAGAGATTGCCAGTTACCTTTTGCTGTTGATACCCATCAACTGTAATAGAAACATAAGAACACAGAACTGGAAAGGACCATCTGGAACCATCTGTGAGCCGTTCCTCACACTGTGGGCTACTATGAATTAGATGTTTAATCGCAAACAGTGCGTAGAACATCTATTCCACTTACCACAGGTCATCAAACAGTTCCTATGTAACACAGTTAAGAAAGATGATGATTAATAATAAGCATCCAGAACTGTAATGTGCCATAAAAAGAACACAGCATCAACCATGATCAGCTTCTGAGAACAGGGGAATATCATCATTTTAAGATGGAGTGATCTTACGAAATAAAGCAAGAATTTCTCTGCAAAAAGGCAAGAACAAACAAAAAAACAGTCTCAGCTACTCTGAGGAGATATCTTCCTTACCTCAAACCTTGCAAACCATTTAGCATGGACTATGTGAATCTCCCACTCACCAGAAAGGAGTTCAGGAAGGAAGTGTGCATTCACCACCTTTTCATTTTTCCTCCATTGACAGTACTATTACTCTAAGTTGAGCAACATTTTTTGAAGTTCTAACCCTTAATAATATGTACTGCTGACTTACATGCACTTGGTTATCTCACTCTCTTACAATGAATACAAACCTCCAATTGTAAAACAGGGATGCCATTGTTAATCTATATTATGGGAGGGATACAGTTTACAGATTACTTTGAAGACATAAAATACATTCCAGGAAGTATAGTTCATTACGAATAAGTTTTGACAGATGGTCAGGGACAAGCACTTTGTGCAAAAGCCACTGTCTTACACTTTGGACAGAAATAGCTAAGCTCCTGTGCAAGTCCTTTGGAGACAACGCAGTGTTATGACAGTGGGTGAGGACAGAATTCGGCCACTTGACTTGGCCTCCGGATACCCAGAAATGTCAGGAGATCTATTTCCTAAGGCGGTCATGAAAGAACCTCAAATTTAGCCATCAGATAACTTATGTAAAATAGCAGGAATAATGCTTGGGATACTCTGCAGAATAATACTGTTTTAGTTACAACATGCAAAGTCAGAACATATGTAGACAATCTGAGTTAAGAAAGTGAATCTTTTATGCTCAGAAATAGCTTCATTTTTACAGGAAATGTGTCTTGATTTTAAGTGTTATTACAGTTTAATGAATACCTATTAAGTGAAAAACAGACAACTTTTTTCCCTTCCCCTCTGACTTTACAAATAGCAAGTGCTATGTAGTTTCATCTTCTGATGCTGTCCAGAGAGATGTCTTTCTGTGTGCAGCAAGTCTATGAAGATCTACAAAATCAGGTCCCAGTGGTCATTTGTCCTGGGGTGATTCGCAGCCACGCAGGGGTATAGTACTGTCAGTGGAGAAGGTGAAAGGGGTGTAATGAAAGTCACCTTCAGTTTAGCGAGTCCAGCCTACATCCCTTTCTCACCAGCTGTAGGAGACTTTCGCCACACAGACACAGTTTTTCAGTCATCAGGTAAGTCTGAAAAAATAGATGTCCATGTGGGAGAAGTGCAACTCCAGGCTAACTCACATGATCTGAGTATGTGCTACAAAGATTTAGAGGTGTCATTGCAGTGCACTGGTCTGCTGCCAACAGTCTTGTAAAGAAAACAAGAAGCATTTGAGGTTATGTTAAAACTATAGATGAAAAAGTGCATCAAAAATACTGCTGTTTTTGGGCTGGGCTGAAAGACCACCTTTCTTCCTATTCATTCTTAGTAAGTCTTCCTTATGCAGTGTGACTGCTTCATCTAAAAAGGAAAAGTAATGGTTAATGGACCCTTTTATTGGATGGCTTTTGGGTGTGGGGGGTCGTTATCTTCTAGGGTTAAGGCCAGGCTGAATCCCAGGGAGTTCAGTTAGCCACAATCGTAAAACAGAGCATAAAACAACTGCGCTTAAGTGAAAATAATATTAATAATAAAAAAATAAAAAAAGAGCTTTCTGCTTCTTTGACTTTCCCCTGATCCTCATGGGCTGATCAAGAAAAATGTGGCCTGTGTAAATGGAAGGTATTCCACAAGTACATTGAGTGGAGCCTACATCATCCCAAAGGAGCTATTCATCAACCCCAACAGGAATATGCAATGGGAGGCCTTCACTGAATTAAAAACAACAAAAAAAGAGCTATCCACTTATCTCATTATTTGTTTATCTCTGATTTCAAGGAGTGCATAGAGAAATGTTAAGCCCTCGCTAGACTTTTTAAAAGAACTCCTAAACCCAATGTCTTTTTCCCCCCTAAGTACAGGAGAGATATCCAACAATTTCTGCATGCACTTTCTTGCATGTAAAGTACATTTTAATTACATTTATATTATATGGGATTTAAATAATTTATTTTTACTGATTCAGAAAAAGCTATTAAAATCCAGATTGAGCAATTCAATACTCCATTGAAAGACAGCTTTAAATACCATTGGCATGTACTAGTGTCCATTCTGCCTGAGCTTTAATAGAATTTTTGTAATTAAATTTAAGATTCTTTAGGGACTATAAAGTGAAAAAAAAAGTCAGTCAAGGTTCAATCTTACGAAATGCTAAACATTTTTCAAGACAGATTGAGTGTCCTCAATTTTATCTTAATCCAAATGAAAGTTGATGTTGCTCAGTACCTATCAGAAGTGCTCGGCACTTTGCAGGGTTAAATCCACCAGGAACAAGCAAACAATAAGCTCTGAATACTGACAAGCTTTTAGAAAACACTCTAACAATGACCTCAACCATGACCTGGAGGGATTATTTCTCATGGGGCCAGAGATAATTCAGCCTCTATGTGTATTCACACTTGAGACTTTCTTGACCAGAAATGGTCAAGTGGTGCAGATTATGAGTTATTGGTCTTAAGTTTCAAGACATAAATTACTATCTGTCAGGAAGCAAGAGCTATCAGCTTATTTTATATAGGAGTTGAACAATGGTAAAAATAAGGGTACTCTATCTGCTAAGTCACTGTTCTCATGAGACTTACAGCTTCCACTGAGAAGGTCTGGAAGAAGAAGCTTACATTGCAAAATGTGCTTGGTTCACCATCAGTAAAGCACATTGATTCCATACAATGTGAGAACTTCTGTACTGTGTTATTACCTGTTCTATGGAGCATGGAAAGAATGGACATGTTATAAATTTCACTTGGAGTTCCACATTTTTTTTTTTTTTTTTTGCCTACAGTGAAAAAAGGTGAGACTAGGCAGACAAGTGTTAGAAATACATGCCGTGAGATTAGACATTAAGAACTCAGACTCAAAGTCATTGAGACTATTTTGAAGCTTCTACAATCACAAGTGAAACTGAGCATTATGCATGTCACTAACTGAACAATCTTTTTCACTCTAGTTGGGTATTATTAGCCCAGAAGTGAAGGACAATGACTTCTAAACATCACACCTTTGTTGTGCAGAAAGGCTTTGGGAAAGGTACCTTGTAGGTAGAACTGTGATGGAAAGTTAGGTCAGTGGGATGCTGCTTTAGAACTGGTCGAAGACTGAAGAGGATCATTTGTAGAAAGTGTCTTTGAGCTGGGAACCTTAATGACAGCAACTGGTTAGAAACCTGGTCTTGCTTACCTTCCTAAGATGTTACATCTATCCCAGTATTAATCCTTTCACCATGTGACATATACTGGTACATGCCCCCTCAAGAGAAAGAACCTATTTTTCTCCAGCCTCCTCCATTTATATAGATACTGTTCATCTAACGCTGACCCATCCACATCACTGTAACTGGATACAATACAGAATGGTGGGGCTTCCAGAAGCCAAGTTGCTACACTTTTTATACCTTTGTTTATATGATTATATCCCTCAGAACCTGAACACTACAGTGTATAATGAACTTGCATTATGTCAAATGAAGAGGACGGCCAAGTGACAGAAGGTAGTGGCTTACTATGACACTGCATTATAATGCAGCTCTGGGGAATAAAACTCAGGAGAAATTATTTGGATGGAAAACGTTTGATCACAGGCAAGTTTTTCTTTTCTCCAGTAAAAAGTGTTTATTTTTCCATAATGGAGCTTATTAGCAAAGGGCAGCTTTGTGAATTTCTTTACTGGAAAACAAACCCAGGAAAAGCCCCTGCAATTTCTGTCTTGGTAAAAGTGCTGGTGATTCAGAAATGAGGTTTGAAACACTTAAAATGACATTCTCAAATAATAATATTATGAACATTTAGATAAAATAAAAATGGTTGAAGTAGGTAGAAAATGCCATAAACTGTATATTTTATCCATATATATATATAGAGAGAGAGAGAGAGAGAACTTCTAGTCTTTTTTGGTGGTGTTTTTTTTTTTTTTTTTTTTTAATATATATATATATATAATTATTATTCTGTTGTAGCTTGGGAATTAAAAAAAAAATCTAACAGCTTTCATGCCTTTCATTTTCCTTTCAAACCTGAGGTCTCCCATGGACACAGAATGTACTTTTCTTCAAATGCAGACTTGTGACAAAAAGACAAAATCTGTAAAAAGCTCCAGTTATAACTGGGTGGACAAGGATACCAGAAGAAAACTTGCATTATGTAGAGATTCTTCTATAGAGAAGAATCTAAATACACATGAATAAGACTGCATTTTGGAAGTCAAGAAGAGAGAAAATTGTCAAAAGTTAGATTGAGTCATACAGACTTTATGATTTTTTTTTTTTTTCCTAAAACAAAGAGTAAAGGGTCCTTTGTTCAACAAAAATAAGCAAATAACAACAATTATTTTTGTGTATAATGGGCAGGATAGGACTTGAGATATAACCCCAAAAATTAACTGAATGTGTTGCTTTAATTTTCAGTAAAAATGCAGCAGTTGAGTGTAAAGAGAAAGGTTACAGGGTGAATGCAAAAGAAAATTTGGAAATGGAAAGGACATAATATGAAGTCAAAACAAAACTGAAAGATCTAAGCATGCTCAGATCAGAAGGTAACTGCCACCCCATTTTTTTAATATATTTTTTTTATTTTTTTTATTTTTTTTTTAAGAATTGGCCTATTAAACAGTAAGCCTGGTACCAATCTGTTAGTAAATCTGTCAAGCTGTGGGAGCACTGAAATACTGGCAAATTTTGAATGTGGCAGCGAGATAAAACTGAGGGAAGTGTGATTCAGGCAAAAAAGGGCATTTGACTGATCTCAGGAGTAGTTTGAAGAAAGCAATAATAGAGAATATACAGCGACATGCCATTGGGTAGAAAAGAGGTAAGAAGTGCACAGGGTTTCATCAGAGGTACTTTGTGCTAGAATGCGCACGTCTTTCACCAATTTCACCAATATTAACACCAATTTCCTAGCAGAGTAAGACAGTGTGTGTCAGTAAAACATTTGTTATGATGCTACAACAGAAATTACTATGATCTTTAATAGGAAGTGTGTCCTAAGGATCAGTGATGTTCCAGAACAAAGTATGGAGAACTTCTGATATTTCAAAATCTTATCCTCTGAGATGAGTAGAACTTCTTTTCTTAGGAACAAAAGATGGAGAATAAGACATTTAAATGAAAGTCTTCAGGAACTCCAGGAGAATATGATACAAAGATGGTTGAAAATGGGATCTGTGAATAGTTAGGACTAACAAAGGATATTAGAAACTAGAAAAAAAATCATTTGAAAGATAGCTACAGAGGGCAGAAATTATATTTACTATTATATTTTTATTACTGGCAATCTGATCTGTCATCAGAAGAAACTTTAGATGTTACAAACAAAAAAGAAATATTCAAGAACAAAGATGCAAGTGAGGACTAATAACCAGCTCATCAAGCATTATAAATGCATGGAGTTAAAGAACTCTGCTCTGAAAGAGAAGGGACCGAAATGGTCAGTTTAGCAGGTAGAGGAGTCATCTATCTCTTACACAGGAGCAAGCATTTCACATTTGACAGCACTGACCACACAAACACTGAAATGGAAGTATGGGGAGTGCAGCCAGAGATGGTGGATCTTGCAGACCCATAGTGACAGCTGTGCTTAGCACCAATGCCTCCGATAAACTTTGAAGAGCAGTCCCTCAACCAGTTTCAAGAAGAGCAGCAATCTGTTTTTAAAGAACAGTCCCAGGACACACCACAATGGCTACTCTCTCAAAACTGTTCCAAAATGAATGTCAGAGGCTTAAACCAACAGAAGACATGCAGCCCTTGACAAGGGGGATTTCATAAGAAATGTGACAAGAAAAAAAAACAAACAGCAAAAATCATATAAGCTCATGGCTGCTGTACTAGCCAGGTGCACCTTAATATGAAAAAAGCAGTCTCAGTCATCTATGACTATACAAGTTAGGCATTGGAATAGGCTGCCCAGGGAAGTGGTTGAGTCACTATCCCTGGAGGTCTTTAAAAGATGTTTAGATGTAGAGCTTAGTGATATGGTTTAGTGGAGGACTTAGTGTTAGGTCAGAGGTTGGACAAGATGATCTTGGAGGTCTCTTCCAACCTAGATGATTCTGTGATTCTGTGAAGATGACTAAATGAAACAAGGAAATCAATGCTGTGCTTCATCTACTTGGACACTACAACTCAGTGTTTCTCTGCTTACTGCTCTGCTCTTTTATTACAACCATTATGAAGGTGCAGTGTTACTGGGGCAGACTCACCAACTCTGCCCTTGCTCATTGGTGTGACAGAATAAGATACAGCATCTGCAGTGCATATACAAGACAAAGAAACTGTGTTTAATTAGCATAAACTGACATACCACCCCAAAACTCACAGGAAGATCCATGTAGACACATGCTTGAAAATTATACCTCATTTCTCTAACTATACAGCATTTGACTTCACAAAGATCATATTAATTTATTCATGTATGTTTATATATGTAGATGTAATCATATATGAACATGCATAAGCTCAAGAAAATACTAGAGAAAAATAATTAAAAAAAAAGTTATATAATGTTCTTTGGTGACCCATTGTATTTTGCAATATGATGCTAATACACATTCCAGTACAGCAGCATCATGTGCAAGAATGAAACTGGAATGGGTTCATACAGGGGCAAGCTAGGTTCATATAGGGGCTAGGCACACTGAATTTTATGAACAAGCATGTTAAGACATTACAGCCAAATTCTAAGCTGGGCAATTAACTTCTGTCTGCCTATAGTGTCTGTCTGCCTGTTCTGTCTGCCTATTAGATGTTGAGCTTAGTGATATGGTTTAGTGAAGGACTTGTTATGTCAGAGGTTGGACTAGGTGATCTTGGAGGTCTCTTCCAACCTAGAAGATCCTGTGATTCTCTGTGATTCTGTGATACTTTCCCTGAGAATTGAAATGGATATAGGATTCTGTATTTCTTAGGTAAAACTTTTCTGGCTGTGAATTTAACATTCATGAAAGGTGCCAGAATAATGGCCTGGAGACCAAAGTCCCCTATATGTGCAGAGCAATGTACATTATGGGCAGAAGCAGTGTAAGTTTGCTGCATTCTTGCAGTAACACAGTCCAAACTTGACATGGACAACTTCTTTTTAAAGATTGTAGAATATTTTAAGACAGACGGGACTAGAAACTTAGGCAAAATCATATAGATATGACAAATAACGTGATGTTAAATATCATTCAGACAGCCTTGAGAAGGACTGAAATTTAAACATTATGTCAGCTTGTGGTTAACCGAAGTGGACTATAAGATTAAGCATGATCAGCTGTCATGATGTTAAGTGGTCCTTATCTATAGTAATGTGTATTCTTCTAAATCACCTTATTTTATAGGTGTTCTTTAGTGATATGATTTTTTTTTTCTCCAAAAGCCTTTATTACCTATTAAAACCATATATTCTGCTGAAAAATTGAACAGCATGCTATTTCCATGAATATAAATTAGACACAGAGGAATGCAAATAATTGCTAAGGGAAGCTAAAAGTATTAATGAAACTCCATGATCAATAGACATTAATAGCAGAAATAAATGCTTCTTGTCCCAACTAGTATATAAATCAGGCAGAAAAGGAACACCTGCAATACATCAGTTCAAATTCTATTCTGATTTTTTTCTGTCAGCAATAATGACAGTTAAAGGGAAAATGCACGATAAATATTTCTGTTCTGTATTTTTCTGTAAAAAGGAAAACAGGATGCATGCATGTTTTATAATGGATTACTTTCTGTTTCAGCAATAAATACAGAAGTTGTTCTCCATAATCTATTTGTGTTAACCATTCTCAGGTCAAATGCATATTTTTTTCCAAGCAATTTTAAAGGTGTTGGCTCCCATGCTCATTTATCACCTTAGTGTTAACTTTTAATATTTGTAAAATAAAGAGAAAATTCAGATAATTAGGAAGAAAAAAAAAGGCTTAGATTCATTGCATGCTGTCTGCTTCTTAAAGATTCAGCTAATTCAAGCTTCCTTTTCCTCAGTTTAAAACAGGTACATAGGATGAGGATTCTTATTGCACATTAGACACTTTGACACTGTAAAGCACAAAATAACTGATTTCAAATTTCTTCAGTAAAAAAAAAAAAAAATTAAAAAATCAGAATAGTAACATAATGAAATACCAATCTGCATGGTTTAATGGAATACTGAATGGTATTTGGAATGCAAAATCAGTGTGGTAAAATCAACATGGGAGACATTAAGTGGGTTTATATCTAACTAACAATTGGTTGATAGTCAGAACTATTCATGAGGAACCACGCAGAATAGGGCATGTCATGGCAATTCTACTGAATCTTCCAGTGTCTCAGTGTTATTTAGTATAGTGATTTGAATAAATAATATGGAATATAATATTAAATTATTACTGGCAACAGCTAAACATAATGAAAGTTTGGTGCCATGGTAATTAACAATAATAGCAGATCACTTAAGCAGAGTGCTCAGCTGATAGTGATCTCTAAAGGTGACCCATCTTACATGCTGACCCAGCTTCATAAGTTCTGTTCAAGCACAATAACAGGTGTATTAGTATTGTGGAGAGCAATACAACACATCATTCAACAAAGAATACATGCCATATTCACAGATGTGGCATTTTATCCCAGGGTAAATAAAGAGATTACAGTAAATAAATGAAATGAGCAAAGCTCTTTTGAAGCAAGAGCAAAAGAAAATAAAGTTTTCAGGTAAAATACAAGAGTCACTTTTCATCAATGATAAACTTAAGAAGCTCAAACAATTAATATTCCAAATAAAATATTAAGATGCAATTTTGATGACAGTTTCCAAATCCCTATAAGAAGAATAGATATCATAAAATAATGGCATCTCTAGCTATCAGACAAATCCATGAAAACAGAGTGGCTGGAAGCTGACATTAAATAAATTTAAACTGGACCTAAAATGCATTTGCCTACAAATAATGGCAATTATTCACTCAAGTAATTTACCAAGAACACTGTTTGATTGTCCATTTCTTTGATTCAGATTCAACAACTAACCTCAATGAGAATTAAGGAACTTTTTAGGTTGTTGAACCTGGTCCTTATGATCCTCATGATCAAGAGTGGACATATTTGTAAAAGACACCTTGGAGAGATGAGAACACAGGTAAGTGAAATTCTACATCTTTTATCATGTAGGAGACGGAACTGGATCATATGAGGTTAAATCTATTCTTCTGCAATTATATCATGTTGTGCTGTTTCCTTAAGGAATCCCCCAGTGTACTTAGAAAGCAACACAGACCATCAGAGTTAATACACATAAGATGAAACACGGCAAAGCTGAAGATATGAAGTTGAAGAGAGAGAAGTGACTGTTGAGATAGAAATGACTGCCCCCCACTCCTTTTCCCTTTGCCCTGACCCATAACAGATTACAAGCCTTTTAACTTGATGTCCCATCTGTATTTCTTTCCTTGACGTGAAAGGTTCACTTGCTCTAGTGAAATAGCTCTCCCTTTCTGTCTAAGAAGTTCTTCCCAACTGAACTTTCCTTGAAGAAGGTATATTTTGGCCTCAAAAATCACTGAAATGTGGAGTTAAAGGTGAAGGGTAGACTCTATCTCTTCCTTGGTCTCAGGCGGTATACAGCAAGGCCAGCAAGACTATAGACATTGGTATCTTAGCAAATCACTAGTCAAATATCCTTAAAAACAAAACAAAACAAAACAAACAAACAAAAAAAATCAATGAAAACATTACCCTTGAAATTGGGCTTCTTACTTTTTTTTTTTTTTAATAGATAGGTGGACAGGCAGACAAATATTTTATGCTATCCAAAACAAAAGCAGAGTAGAAAATACCTAATTGAATGTACCGGTGCTGAAATCAGCGTATGATGATAGCCTATGTCTGAAGCATTTTAATGTTTTACTATGGAAGTTGATGTTTTCACTCTAATAAATATCACTAATGTTTTTTTATGGCAAATGACTTCATCCTATGAGGATCCCCTGGAATGTCCCTGCTTCCAGTTAAAGAGATTCTCTTTCATCTCTAAATAGCTTACACCTTCAGCAGGTGTTCAAAATAGGCAGAGACCTGTAGCCTAATAAAGAGGGAAAAAAATAGGATGATTGGTCAGAGATGGAAACTGTGAGGTGGTAATTGTTTTCATATGACACACAAGAGATGTTATAGCGGAGCTGACTAAAGCTGAACATGAGTTAGCCAGTCCTCCTGAACAGTGATGTCACCCAATTTTTGCTTTCTCCAGAGTTACGATTAATAAACAGGGAGGATTACTACAGTAACTTACTCTTAGTGGGCAAGGAGTGACATCAACAGCAGCTGAACAAACTGACCAAGTTGTTGATTTTTTTTTTTTTTTTTTCACTAGGAGTGACTAACAAGGGGCAAGCATCTGAAGGGCCCCTGAAACTGCAGCTTATGAATAGGAGCCACCATTTTACTCTTCTGCTTTATTTTACAGTTGAAAGGTGTTTCAGTTTGCCTACAGCAAGCTCTTACCTTTGCTCATGACCTGAACACATACATGCAAACTCAAAACCAGTCAAAAACTGCTCCACTGCCTTAAAGTTGCGTGATCTCCATTTTCTGTCTCATCTGTTGACCTAAACTTTTTTTCTTCATTGCTGGTTCTGGAATATCTTTGTAACGTATGTGTCTTTGAAGTATGGATTTTAATAGCAGTGACACAAAGAAACAAGACAGAGAATGTAGAATGCTGAGCCTACAGTTAATCTTGGGGAGAATGCTGTGTTTAATTACATTTTCTTTTTCCAAACTGACAGAGACTTACAGAAATCCTGCCTGCTATTTAATCTTTGCGAATTTGCCCTCCCTAAAATTAGACCTGGCCACCTGGAAATATTTACCCATTGAACTGAAATGCACTTGTGAAAGCACTGCCAGTGTATATGGAATTCTTACCCCTGTAGAGTAATGGCACTTGCACTGTGCAGCCCTGAATGTAACCATGAGGTGCCCTGAGAGAAGGTGAGATACTTTGGACTCTATCAAGTTAACTTTTTCATGTGAGGTGGACAGCATTTGCACTGACAATAAAAAGGGCATGACAACAATTTCAACTCCTGTCCTGCAAGCACTAAGGAAACAGTTCCAAATGGGAGCTACAGAACTTTGACATCATATTGCTAAAAGTTCTGTGGGCTGATACTATTCAGATGTTCCTTTCTGAACATTAATTAAAAAAAAAAGATAGTGTGTGCAAGCTAACTGTTTGCTTGTCCAAACACTAATAACACTGTGCTTCTCATTTTCACAAAGACATCTTGTGAGGGAAACAAAGGAATTTTCTAAACTGAATCAGTGAATAATGGTCCCAATGGTAATATCTGCAAGCTCAGCCAGAAGATGAGATGAGGAGTAATACAGATAATGAAATAGTCCATCACAGACCAGTTAACTGTATCCTAAACATTTTCTTTTGGAGGCTTTTAACAGCTTGAAGTGGTTTTACAGCTCCTAAGTAGGTAGCAACACATTTTAGCCAGCATACAGAAAAGCTTGGGAACAATGGCAGGTTTCCATTTTCCATTTCCATCCTGACTATGGACTTCTGTGGTAGCCCTGGACAAAAAGGCAAGCACTGTGAGCAAACTCCCACCTCGTATCTTCCAAGTTAAAAAAGGAAGAAAACACATACCTACAATGGAGATTGATCAGTTGATTTCTGAAGATTTTTACCTGTCGTGTACTGTCTGAATATTAGGTATTTGTGCTGCTAGTGATCAGTTGTTTTATCCCTTATACTTCACAGTCAGAATACATTCAGTACACATTTAAAAGACAAGTTTAGATTTTGTGCAGTTCTTACTGTATTTTACCTTATTCTTGAATCTCAGAATGTGTTTGGGAATACTTCTTCCTCCCCGCCTCCCCCCCACCCCCCGAGGTATCAGATTTTCACCAGATGCCTAATATGTCTCACAACATCTGTAACTCCAGTAAAAATGTCTGTATCAGTACATCTAAATAGCTCATTCTATGTGGAGATCTGGTAATGAAATACTGAACTATCACTTATACAAGCAAGTTATTTCATTTCTGTGAGTTGGAGTGCTCACAGGAAGCTACTGGGGTAGCTTTATATGAAGGAATCACCTCCTGACTTCCACCCTTCTTTCTGATTCAGATGTCATTCTGCAATCCAGCCTCACCACCCATTTCTGTTTCCAGACGGTGACATGCAGCAGACTTCCCATAAAGTTGGGACATCCAGCCATACCTGGCCAATTCAGAACAGCTTCACAGCTAGACAGCAGAGGCAGTCTTTCCCAGTGATTCAGCTTTGAGACTATGAGAAAGCAGCCTAACATATACAAAAGATGTTTTCTTAACTTTTCATCTTAACCAGAGCTTGACGTACTGCTTCAGCATCACTGGCTGAGGAAATGTTTCCAATTGCCTGTGATCAGAGTTAACCAATAATCACTATAATAATACTGAGCTCTGATACTGATTTACCTCATAAAAACCCTCAACAGTATGACTGGAGGTAGGGGAAGGATGGATTGGGGTTTTCTAAGTGTCACTTTTTTTTTTTTTTTTTTTTTTTTTAAGTTCAAAACCAACCTGTGTCAGTTGTTACTAATGTGGTTATTCAAAGAACTAACTTTTGTCTAGGGTAGATTTCCTTTGAAACTGATGTTGAGAGATAGGTTTTTCTGGTGGATGATTCAGGACAGGAACAGTTAGGTCTTGCTCTGAATCACCTTCAGGAGCTTTCTTCTCTCCATGGCATGGAGACAGGAACCTCACTGCCACATAAGGAGATGAGAAACTCCCTGCGGGGTCCTGCCGGTGGTCCATCTAACCCCCTTTTCTCATGGCAACAGTGGCAACAGCAGACATTGTTTGGAGAGAAAATGTGAGCCTGGCCACTTTCTGCGAGCCTTTCCCTTCAAACTCCCCAGCATCCGCAATTGTTGTATTAAGGATGTTAAAGGATATGTCCCTGCCTATTCCCTCTGGTAGTTATTTATGGACCTTTTTGAGCCTGCTGATACTGTCTGCCCCCACAGCCTCCTGTGGCAACAAATCCCAGAAGTTCAGTCTCCATTGTGTAAGCACTGTATCTGTTTTAAATCTTCTCCTACTAGTTTCAACGAGTTCCCCCTGGTTCTAGTACTGCAGGATTTGGTGGATAACAGTTCTGCATTCTCCTTATCTGCCATCTTCATGACTTTTCTAAACCCCAAGCAGACCTTCCCTCAGCCTTCACTTCTCCAAACCAAAGTCTCTTTTAGTTTCTTTCAATTAGGCAGCTGCTCCACACAACCATAGTCATTTTAGTGGCTCTTCTCTAGCTCTATGTTCTTCTTGAGATGCAGAGACCAGAACTGCACACAGCACCCACCTTGGAGGTGCACTCTCTCTCCCTAAGGTGTGGATACTCCTCAGAAATACTTCCCTGAATGTCACTTCCAGATTGGCTATGTGCTGATTTGTATGAAAGGGTTCCCTTTTCTCAGACCAGCTCCCACTTAGAGCAAGACCACAGCAGGCAGCTTTGTCGAGCATCCCAAGCATTTGTTGGACTGAGAGGATGAACTACCCTCTGTGCAAACCCAAGAAAGTGGCTGAGGAAGGCTGTCCTGTGGCTCTCCCTGCTGTACCTCTTCTGTGAGCAAACAGATTACATTAATATTCAAAGCTGTCACTTTGGCTCTGATCAGAGGAGCTAAATTCAGTTTGGGGAGGAGGGGGGGTAGGGAGGGGGTGGAGAACGAGAACTAATCCCAAAAAAATCTGCTTCATGAGAAATATCTGAACACTTCTTTGTTGTTTTTATACTTCCTAGATGCTTGGTTGCTGTCTCTGAATGGACAGCTTCAAAGGAGCAATTAAAAAATGTGTGCACAGACACAGACAAGCCCTGTTTGCACACAAAAACTTTATTCTGGGCTACCTTATGTCACCCCTTTTAGCAGGAGTCATCACAAGGGCATGACACCAATAAGCAGACAATGAATAAAGAAAATAACTGTTTATAAGTTCATAGTTGGCATATGAAAGTTATTGAAGAGGAACTGATATTCTAGGCAACTAACCATTGCTGCTGCAGGTCAACCCTCTGTTCCCCCAACTGTTACAGGGTGATTTTAATGCTCATTCTAAAAGCACTTCTGTGAGACCTCTGAGCTTCGCAGGTACAATTTTTGGCTCTCTGATAAACATGCTTGCACTGTGTTGTTCAAGCACATTGTAGTCGGTATGCAAAAACGTCAGGCAAATAGGCATTGAAGTGTCCACATGCTCTACTTCCCACCTGCACTGAACTACAAGCATAATATTTCAACCACAAAACGTGAAGTCACATGAGAAAAGATAGCGGAAGTGGATTACTGAATTAAATCCAGATTTGAGGACCCAATATCTATTCCAAACGTTTAACCTCAGTGCTACCAAGTCACATCTCAAGTGTTATAACCCCCTGATTTGGGGAAAAATCTGAGGTAAATTCTCAGAACTTGGGCAGGTTTTTCATTTGAACCTGGAAACTCTGGATCATCTCTGGTGCTTACTAAAAGGTGTGTGTGTGCGTGTGTACAGTAAAGTGGGGACAACTTAATTACACAAACAAATGATGATGTTATTTTACTCCCCGCACCTCCCCATACATGAAGCACTCAGAAATTTCCCAAGTTTCCCCCAGAATAATCACAGACAGAACCCAATCTCATCCTTCACAGGTAACATGTGCCTCTGTTGGTCATGAGTCTGAAAGTGATTTTAAATAACCAAAATTAAAACTGGTGCCAGTGATAAGAACACAGCATGGTGTTGCTCACTGCATATCATATACTTTAGCTCAACATCATGTCTAGTGAGGAAGCTTCCAAATTTCATGTTTAACAGCAAAAATGCCAGATTGAGATTCTCAGTAAAGACACAGGTATTTGTGGGTATTTAGTTCTGTTAGAGCCCCAGCAGGCCCTCCCATTTGACACAAGGCTTTAAACTGCCTCTCCTAGAAGATCACTGGTGCCTCAGAAAGCAGAACTGGTGGATACTTCCAAAAGCACCAGGGAAAGGCAGAACACACTGGGAGAACTGACAACCTGATGAGTTCAGCTGAGCCTGTGCGCTCACACACACCCTGCCTCCACTTATGGCTTTTCGTTCAGATCCCAAATCAAGCAACAGCAAAGACTTGTTTGGTATTTCTGATCTACGGATCTCAGAACTCCCTGTGAGTTAGATTATTTCAGTTTTAAAGATGGAGAAGAGAGGGACTTGTCCTCTTACACAGAAATCAAGGGCAGAACCAAAGAGTCCAGACTTGCTAAGTCCTCTAGTACTCTGCTCAGAGAAGAGCTATAAGCAGTCAGGCTTCCCCTTACCATTTTCACCACAGGATGTATTTACTTTTCCACAGTGATTTGTTTCCCAGGGGATTCACAATGACCGAAGCAGCAGCAATGCAGATCAACACATTATCTTTAAGCCACTTGTTGGTGTCCTCAGTGTTTCAGTTATGCCAGTTTTCTCCTGGTCACTGTCACAGAGGGAATATCCATTGACATGAGACACTGCAGCTTTTCCCAATGGCCTGTGCACAATGACTACCTTGACTGACTACCTGCTGGCATAACCTCTTGTTGAGTTCAGCTCAAAGAAAATGGCCAGCTTACAAGCTTCATTCAATTCCCTCCCACATGTCAGCAGATTTAGAAGTACTCAAAACAGAACAAAATGTATCCCCATCATAGATGGAGCTAAGCAAGATGAAATTGGACCTTTTGTACAGTACAAGAACTGGGACCTATTTGTATGAGGACAATCCAAATAATACATATTCATATGTGGAAGTTAAAAAAAAAAGAAAGACTTCAGATCAGATCTTCTGCAGATGTAATCCAGTCTCTGAAATCAGAGGAGCTATTCCAGTTTACATTAACGAAGCACATTAACATAGAGCCCTCCTCTTGCAAACAGAGTTATAAGCCTTTTATAATCCACATTATAATCCACAGGCAATATTATGTTGGGAAGCACATCAGCTGAACAGCTTTTGTCTAAGACTTGACTTTTAGTTTCTCTTTCCATCTACCAAGGGTTAATATTAATCTTCAGCATCAAAGCCCAGTTCAACTGATTTCTGGTCCTAAAGACAGTGTTAACTTCAGTGGCATTGAGAATTGGCTCTAAAAGCTAAAAGATAGCAAGAGTCTATACATACAACATTGTGTATGCTGTGATTAAGTGTAGTAAAAGAAACACAGAACAGAGAATTTAGGATTTGTAAGAGAAATACAGCCATTACCCATTATTCTGCAGCTGGCCCAAATGTATTCTTGATAACACTCCACTGACCTAAGTACAATTGCATTAGGAATGATTTTGATGTATTATTTGTGCAAGTTTTAGAACAGCATACAACTTAATTTCATGCAATCTATTTTTCAATAATAGCTTCAACTCACCTATAAATGTTAAATGCTACTCCAATTTTAGCCATAAATTTTTCACCCAACTTGGAACCAAACAAGATCCATCATCTGGGGCTCCTTCCATGTGGAGTTTGAATCATCAGTGTGACTCTAATCACAACCTCTGGAAATATCTTTGAAGACAGTATCACTCAAGACATTTTACACATTGCAAAGCTGTTTCTCAAAAAAAAAAAAAAAAAAAAAGGAAAAAAAAGAAAAAAAATACAATTATTCCAGTAATATGCAGAAAATCAGCCTATCAAGTCAACAAGGCAGGACACTAAATACAGGTTGTATGAACAACTTCATTTAGATGTAGTTTAACTCCATAGTCTCTATAGGTTTGGAAAAATTCTCTGTGTAAATAGATTTTACCCCACATGCAATGCTTTAAACAAACACTGAACACAGAACATGCACATTTATATATTTTGTGTCATATCATCTCACACTAATATCATCATCAGTGTCACCTGGTTTATGTATTCATATCCCCTGATTTTTATTTTTAAGTGTGATTGGCATCGCATATGCTAAACTAACATGGATGTAAAAGTATCCCTTTTAAAGAAACAACTCACTGTTCAGTAATTTGGAAAGTAAAAAGATCAATGATTAGGACAGCAGAGAACACAGGTATAGGTCAGAAAGGAAGCGAACATACTTGCTTTTGTTAGCCAGACTGATTTTATATGAGAACTTCTTAAAACAGAACATTTATACTTATCCTGCCCCCCTGAGAAAAGTGTCATCCATTAGTATAAAAAAATGCAAGAAGTTGAAAGCTATTCTTTACCCCACCCTCTAGACTGAGTTCCTATCCTCAGATGAACTTTATTTTTTGACCAGCTCACTAATGATGATTGAAAACACTGGCCCCTCTAAACAGCACATAAGTATTAGTGTTCACAGCAACGAGAAGACTGGCTTTAATTGGTCCTTTTATATAAAATTGGAAACATAAAACTTCTAAATATATGTTTCTGGCACATCTTTTGTTGCTATTACAGTAAAATAGGTACAAAAGAATTAATTTCCTTGTGATTTGCAATGAAATCTGTGCTAGCATGTTTTCTACTGACTGCTCTTCAAGATCTTGTAAGATAAAATCCACAATTAGGAAAAAAGAAGCAGGTTGCTGATATACTAACCTTTCTCTCACAGTCCCATTCCTTTAGTTATTTCTGATCCAGCAGGGAAATGAAATATGTCTGTAAGCCATCTAGGATAGGCTCAGCATCATTCTGACGTTTTATGTGGTCTCAATTCATGCATTGGAATTGGTGTTAGAAAACCCAACCTCACTAAATGAACAACGATTATCTGGATTCTGAAGCTGCCAGAAAAAAAAAAAAAAAAAAAGAAAGAAAATAAAAGAAAAAAAAATATATATATATATAAATACAGCTACAGTTTTTCCCAAAAGCCCTTTCTGCCCTTTCTGGAAGGAAGGGGTAAAAATAGAGGCAGCTCATTAATATGGCTTGGCAGTGCTTAATGGCAGCTGGTCTGAAGAGTTAGATCAGTGGGCCTTTCCAGCAGTACTCCCGGACCACTGCCAGCAGGTGTTGCTGTGTTCAACAAAATGAGAAGAAGTGGAGGGGTAGGGAGAAAAATATTTATAAAGAGAGAAATAGGTGTGAAAAAAAAATTAGTCACTGAGTAAAGCTTTCATTAGGCCTTTGGTAAAGCTATACGTGAATTCCCCGAGGCAATACAGAGCATGCTCTGAAATGAATAATGCTTTTCACTTCTCCTAATCTCCTTTCAGAAGTTATCCCGTGCTATAAATCATGTGCACGTTTACTGTGCTTTGCTCGGTAGCATTCTCTTTTTGTTCTGGACCACACGCTTTCTCCCCGGGAGCCCCTGACTGGTGGCCGTCTGGAGAGAAGCCCCCACAGGGGCTGGAACTGCAGCAGGGTGAGATGCTCAGTGGGACCAGCACCAGCACCAACTGCTGCTGCTGCTGCTGCAAGTGGACCCCTTCCGTCCTGCATCCTAGCAGAAGGTAACTCTGGTACTTGCAGGGCAGTTTTTCCACTCTCTGTAAACCAGCGCAGTACAAGATCTCTTGCTGAGCGCTTGCCGGCTGCCAAATTACAACAGTTATTGCGCTACCAGTATGTAACTAATTCCAAAGGGGCTTAGGATGCCAGCTAAAACCAAATTCAGTTTGGTCCTGAGAAAAGCACAATTCTGCACTGGAAAAGTGCTCAGCCGCAACTTGGTTTTAGGATCCCTATTAAAGATATTGCCCTATAAAGAAGTAGGTATGTGAATGCATGATCACTATTTGTTTCTTCAAGCGTGCCTCTCCCACTGTCCTTGAAGGGAAAAAATAAAAATAAAATGTTCTTTGTAACAACTGGAACCACCAATGTCAGGCTGCAGGAAAGCTACTGAAACCTGTTTCAAGAGTCTTCAATCCAGAGCATGTTAAAGCCTGAAAACTTATTATATGCATATTAAACCTGGGAAACAGAACAACCTATCTGGTCATATGTTTCCCATTAACTCCTGATTTTTTGCTCATTCTACCAAAGCTGTTGTGTGAATACTGCACATACTTCAGTCTGAATCAGTGCTGTTCTAAGGACTCCCTGGTATCACTGTAAGTTGAAAATTTTTAAACTTTCTTGCCTGATCCAGCCATATTCCAAGACAGATTAAATTTACATTACCAACAGGACATAAAAATACAATTATAAGTACGATTCAGGCCAAAAAAAAATCTGAAGGATGGGGATTTTCTGGTAATCAGTGGGTGTTTTGAATGAGTAAAGACTGCATGATCATGCCATTTGTCATAAACGGTACCACATAAAGCCAGCTATTATGCGTGTTTAAGAAAGGAGATTGATTTTGGATTTACTTTTGACCTTATATATATATTAATTATGTACTGCCTAATAGGCATAGTTATTTTTGAGTTTCACTACTATAAACTGAAATGAAAATTTAAGTTGATTTTATTTCACAGGAGTTAATGTCATACCAGGAAAAAAACAAAAAAACAACACCTGTCATTCATTGTAACTTATTTTTATGTGTCTAAATAGTTTTTAATAGTGATGCAATCTACATGTCAAGGAGCTCTGAGACTTGGATATGAGCAATATTGTTCTGTTTTGGAGAGCTTTAAAACTATCCCTAAGTTAACAGAAGGATACACTTATAGAAAGATAGAGCTAAAAATTATATCCTATGCAAAAGGATTCTTAATCAAATACATTTTCCTGAATTTGAAAATAATCCAAATTTGTAGATAGATTATCTGATATATCCTCAGCATGATAGAAGACTAAAACAATTTGCTAACTAGTAATTATCTGGCAAATACTGTATTTGAACTAAATCAGTGATATCTACATCTAATAATATCTATATCTAGCTATGCAATAAAACAAGTTGGAGTGTGTCTTCCTGACTCATAATGTTTGCTTTCAGTCTCATTTTAGGTTCTATTCTTTAAATGGATACAGAGATCACCACTACAAGTTGAATCCACGATATTTTGTCATGCTAGACAATTAGGAGTTTCCATTAGATAATTACCAGAAGTATGTCTCATACAGGAAAAACAGTCAATTGCTGATGTAACAGGATTAACCAATCCAGCACACTGATCCGGCCCACTTACTTTTGACAGACACTATATGTGAGTGTACACATGAGAAGTACAGTATAAAGCTTCGCATTATAAGTACCACCAAGAGGAACTTCAGCAGTTCTTAATGCACAATACAGCAGTCTCCTTCTGAGAGTGAGGACTAGAGAGGTAAAACTTTAAACCAGCTTTTTTCTTTTAGAACTAAAACTTTTAATTCATGTGCATGCTGCTGCATATTGTTACGGATATATTGAATCAATGTATATACAGAGCTTTGCAGCTCAGGTAATTTTATGGAAAGAATCTGAACCATCGTTTCTATATTTATCCAAACACTATGTATTTTTAGACGTGAACATATATATATATAAAGTATGTATGTAAGTATTAATGAACTATCTATCTGTGGTACTAGCAGACTCGCTTTTAGAAAACAATGCTTTTTGGAAAGTTATGCTTTAATGTTAAATCTGTCATCACCATGGCATGCAAGTATAATATGCTATACTTGTATGTAATAGATTGTCTGTGATAAGTGTACCTGTTATATATGGCAAGCAATGTACACCTTACAAGAACCCAAACATACTTATCTGTCTTTTAAACTGAAATATGCCTATCCCTTACTTTTCATCAGACACTGTTGGGATAGGTGCTATATTAGAACTATAAATAACCCCTTTAATTATGTCATCTGTTAGTACATCTAATCATGAATGCATATTTTCATCTGAAATTATTTTTTCATCCAATTAAACTTTTAGTTCTATTTCAAGCTGACTTTCAGACTTCATATAATTACAACAGACTTTGGGCTGTTCATGAGATCCAAGAAATTTAGATGTATTATAGCGAGGTTTGTGTTACAAAGATGTGTTTATAAGAATGGCTGCAGGGTTTATAATGCTGACAGACCCGTAAGTGTAACAGTATATAACAGTATAGCAACTGAGGTCAGTAAAACACAGATGAGGGTGTACTGTGGATGCCTTATAACAGTGAAAGACTTATAAAAGACTTTAATTGAAAAGGACTTGCAATATATAACATTTGTAAAACTTTGGTTGATTGTTCAGTTACTTCTGTATGTTTCATTTAACTATAATCCCATGCCTGTCTCTCAGCCCATGTGCCTGTAATCATCTCATGGAAACTAGAGACCTTACAATGCTTATATTTATAAATTACTCCTTCCCACTAAAATACAATGGTTGACGGTAATATAGTGAAAGTAGAATTTTTGCTGGGTAGGAGGTAACCACACCTGAGAAGGCAGAAGTGCGTATGAGAGAGAGAGAGAGAGTATGAAAGGAAGGAAAAGAAAGAGGGCTATTACTAAAAAAGGCAGAAGCTCTAAGAAAATCAGCAAAAGTTAAAGTCCAGTGCAGAAAAAAATCGAAAGTTAAACTCCATCAGCTTTTTTAGTGTTCTCGTTTTCTGTAACCAAGTCCAAACATGAGGGAGTTTGCTAGCTTCACCCTTGCTAGGTAAGGAACAGAACAGAGATGCTGTAGAACATAAAGGCGAAACAAAGTCATGACAGTAACATAGCAAATGCCTTTCCACTGCTGGGCAAAACCCTTGTCAGTATAAACTGCCAAGGGTCTACCAATGGTGGCTGAAACTCTGGGTTCTAGCAGTGTTTTCAACTGCGTTTTATTTGTGATGTCTTATTCTAATATTACGATTGTGTCATTTAAATGAATGAAAAAAAAAGTGACTTCTAGTAACAATGGGCCAAATGTAGAAGATCTTACTCAGCCTTCACTCAGACAGAATTATTATTGGCATCGATGAGGGATTTGCCTGAGTCAGGAGCAAGTATGATTTGGCCAGATGACATGTAACACTTTCCATCTTCAAAGCATTTTTCAGACATTACTTGATTAACCCCAAACTAAATATATCTGCCTGAGAACTTCTAGGCACAGACTAGCATAGAAGCAGGGATATTTCTGGTGCCAGGGCAGTACCTTAGCATGTCATAGATATGTGCCGTACCAACTCCGGGTTTGGCTCTCAGTGCCTGACCGCGTACTGCAGCTGGAGAGTGTATCATGTATTATATAGCCCTCCAAACAACAGTGTTATTTTGCTCCTGTCAGATCTCTTGCCAATGTTGATAACTTCCAGCATTTACAAGTGAGTAGAAAAGATCTTTTCTACTCAAGGCAGAATAACGTTCTGCCCGACATACTCTCAGCCCCTGCCCTCAGCACCCTCTTGTTTGCAAGCTGTTTAAGATCTCCTGCTATCCCTAACAATATCAAACAGGACAAGACCAAGGTGCTCATTAATAAAAGGTTTCACTCTTTTCATTCATTCATGTTTCCTCTGTTTAGTTAAGCCAGTGATACTGTTGAAGGAATAAAACAAACAAAAAAAAAAAAAAAAAAAAAAAAAAGGGGGGGGGGGGGGGGGGATGACAGCCAGGAGGGAGGCAGGAGGGTCAAACTGTAAAAAAAAAAAAAAGAGAGTAAATTTACAGGAATTAAAAGAGATTTTAGAAAGGGGGGGAGGGCAGAAAACCCGAGTAGTGATATTTGAAGAGAGGTGTGTGTTAGGGGAGCAATGAGCATAAGGAAGCCAGCCTGCCTGTTCCTCCCCCTTCCTAATCATAGCCTTTACTCACAGACAAAACTCCCTCCCTCTCCCATTCACTCACTCACTTTAGGCCAATCCGTCCTCTCCCTCTCTCTCCCTCTCTCTGTGTCTCTCTCCTACTCTGAGACAGAGTCAGAACTCTTCTCCCTGACAGCCACAAACATCTACAGCACTTATTGCATTCAGAGAGGGAACCTGCAAACAAAACTTCACAGAAAACTTTTGGTTCTTGTTCCAGAGAATTTGCTGAAGAGAAGGAAAAACAAACAAACAAACAAACCAAACCAGCCCCAAAAAAACTGTGCGTGAAGGGGGAGGAAAAGCAGGGCCTTTTAAAAAGGGAATCACAACAACTTTTGCTGCCAGGATGCCTTTGCTTTGGAAGAGAGGATTTTTGTTGGTGCTTTGCTGGATTATAGTGAGGAGTTCCCCAACACCAGGATCCGAGGGGCACAGTTCAGTCACTGACTGTCCATCATGTGCCCTTGCCACGCTCTCGAAGGATGTGCCCAGCTCACAGCCTGAGATGGTGGAAGCAGTAAAGAAGCACATACTGAACATGTTGCACTTGAGGGACAGACCTAATATCACCCAGCCGGTGCCCAAGGCAGCACTTTTAAATGCCATCAAGAAACTCCATGTGGGAAAGGTGGGAGAGGATGGCTATGTGGAAATAGAGGATGATGTTGGAAGAAGAGCCGAAATGAATGAAGTTGTGGAGCAAACCTCAGAAATCATCACTTTTGCGGAATCAGGTGAGTACTTCAAAAAAAAAAAAAAAAAAAAAAAAAAAGTAAAATAGCCTGCTTGCCAGAACTGCAATTAACTTCTTTTCTTCTCCTCAGCGGTACTGTTTTCTCCAAGGTTGTGGGATGAGACCTGGGGGAAGGGAGAAGGAGGAACAGGATGGAGGGGGGGGGGGGGGGGCTCTGAAGGAATTTGATTTCTCTGACTTAGTCTTGGCTACAGATTACACTTGCTAAGCACAGGCAGCCACACAGGGAGGAAGCTCTTTAACCAATCTCAAGCAGAAAGTCAGGCTGCAAAGGGGTCCTCCAAACTGCTTGTGAAGCCAGAGTACTTGCACTAAAGTAGTGGATCGCAGGGCTGATGGTGAAAGAAAAAGGGCTGAAGCCTTGTGGAGACTTTCTAAAGACAGAAAGTGAGCTGCAAACTACTTGAGAAACTGCCCTTTCTTGTAAAAATTACAGTGGAAGTTATAAAATCAGAGGAAGCAGCTTTAACTCTTAGAAGTGAGAGGGCATTTTTGTTTTCTAATTTAACACAGCATCTTCAGCAGTAAAGAGTTGCAGGGACTGTCAGATGACTTCAATAGAACTGGACAAGTTGCTGTAGCTGATCCAATTTGTAATGCAGGCTTCTGCACACTGGAAAAAAGATTCTGCTCCTAAGCCCCTCCTGCCAAAAAAATGCAACCTTGATAGGGTGCATTTTGAACTCTTTTACAGCACTGTTTTCCCTAACTGTTATGTAGTAAGAGCTAAGAATATTGATATTTACTAACTAATAGCTTCAGGCTCACATCAACTGCCTATAGGAAACCGCTCTAAAGTTGTATTTTACTGTCTTGTTCCTACATGAATAGGACCAGAACTCATTTTAAGTCAATGTATATGTATGTGCATATATATCTGTTTGTATGTGCGAGTATGTTTATACATGCAACAATGTCAATATCTTGCAATAACTCCATCATCTAACTAACAGCAACTTTTTATGATGCTGTCTAGCCAAAGCATTTTTCCTGTTGCCAAGACTGTTTTAAAAGAATGTCATTGTTTTGTTTGGTACAGCATATGGTAGGCAAAGTATGCAAAGGAACACCAAGAATTTTTGTTTAAAAGTTTGCTGCAGCAGTATAAACAATTAAGACAACACTCAGAGTTTCCAGTCCTGAAAACCTGTTGACTCAGATGTTCTGTTTGCAGGGAAGCCATGCACAAGAAGTGTGCATGCTTTTAAGAGCAGACATTCTTGCTGGCTGTCCAGTTTCCAACTGTACAGGGAGCCCTTGCCTTTGGCGTCCTTGTCAATACACACATTATCAGTCCCTTCAGTATGCAAGCGCGGGCTCTTCAGTTTTTTTCATCCCCCCCACTTCAGAAAGCAGGCAGATGTCAATGCCAGTGGTCCCCAGAAGCAGGAGTGGCTCAACCTTAGTTCAGAAATGAGTTTTTAAATGCAATTAAATCCTTAGGTGATCTACGAGTCGGATTCCCCACCTGGTATTCAGCAGCTCGCTCAGCACAGTGAAACACATATGGCATGAGCAGTGGTTTCTCTTCACTGTGTGAGTCCCAATCATTTGTAAACACATTATTGTCTCTCCTGAGCTCTGACACAAAGGAATTTGGAATTTGATATATGCCTACTCAGTACGACACCCTCCAACGGCAACTCCTGAAGCCATTGGCTCTTGGGCTCACGTGAGCAGTGAAAATCCTGCCATGGCTCACACACTGGCCAATAGTCCAGCCACTGATCCCCTGCTACAAAATACCCAATGCTAGCACGTCACTTACTTTGATTTACATAGCATTGTCCTACCACTGCTAGCCAAATTAATTGAAGAAGACATGCTATGGAGCTGTGCGACCGTGTGCCCAGGGCACAAGCTGTGTACACATACCTTTTCTTCCCTGCTTTCTCCACCACCTAAGCCCATCCTGGAAGCTGAGGCAGGAGGGCTGCTCCTGCCCTGCATCTGCCAAGCTTTTATTTGGGGGGAGCTCTCAGCAACCCAGAAACTGAGTTCCAGGCTTTGGCTTATAATGGAAACGTTGACTCCAGTCTGTGGACTTCAAACTGCTGATACATATATTTTTCATCTGGAGCTGCTTGTAGCTGTTGTCTTGCTAACACTGGTGGATCCACCATGCTTTACAGGTGCCAGTGCTGCAACACACGAGTAAACTTCACCTGGGCTCTCTTCCACTCCCGCACCAGTGGTATTGTGTGTCAAATATTAAAGCAGTATTATTTTTCCTATTGAGGAAATTGAGGCAAAAAGAAGGCAAATGACACACTGGGTAGGAATTAAAAACAAAACAAACAAACAAACAAACAAACAAACAAAAAACAGGAACAGAATATAGCCACATGGACAGTCCCCAGTAACTGGGAGGAGTATGGATAAGTTTAAAGCACCAAGCAGGAGAATGAACATGTTACTCTCACAGTCAGGTTAATATTCTTTCTGCTTTTAATGTGAAACTCACTCTGTCGCAAGAGAGGGGAATAGGAAATCAATGAAAATGAATGGAAACATCTTATGTTGTATCAAATAAATGTCTATGGAAAGAGAAATAATACTTCAGGCTTTTTGCTCCTTTGGGTATGACTTGACATAAACCAGCCATTCCCTTTACCTTTCAGAAGCCACATTTACTACTTGCCTTCATAAAAAAAAAAAACAACTAGTATTTCCATCCTTCATCAGCCGTATCCTCAGACATACAATGAAATGGAGTGAATGAACAAAAAGTGCCCTGTGCACATGGCTCTGGCTTGAGACTGCTCTTTTATAAGAGACCAAAATTCAAGGAAGCATAGGCTACAGACAATTAGAGGGGAAACTAAATGCAGGGAACTTGTCTGAAGCACAGGTGTAGTTACGTCCAGGAAATCAGCAAAATAGTTGGCAGATAGTTTTCACAGCTAACAAATCCAGGCAAATCTTTGCAAAACTAATGACCATGAGTATTGGGCAAAAGTTTACAAATGCACCCTACTGTCCTTTGGCACTCTTACAAGTAAAACACGAAAATGATTTTTTACTTGCATATCAAACTAAGATTACTAACCTTGATTAGTTCTGCTAGGAGGGTAGCTGTGCCAGAGCTCTGTGGTTTATTTCAAGGACTTAAAAATTGTCTTTTGAGGAGAGGGGTCATATACATTCACGACAAGCAAATCCAACAGGTTCTATAACCGAGATAGTGAGTGCTTTTACTTTATGTTTGGCTACTAACTTGTTCATTATTTTAAGTAGATAGCTTATTAGGCAGACCTGGGATTTTTCCAAGTGAATTTGATCCTGGCAACTAAACTACCAATGAAATGGGTTGCTAACGTCAGCACCCGAGAAGGCAATGGTATTTTCTGGGTAGAAATACTAAAATCCAAAGGCTTATCATTAGGAGAACTGTCAGGGGGGAAAAACAAACAGACAAAAAACAAAACAAAACAAAAAAACTCTACACAAACGCACACAAAACTACAAGTGTCACAGCTATTTACATTGCTTTTACCTTTCTATCTCCCTTCCTACTGAATTCAAGGTGAACTGGCTTAATCAGGTGATACCAACTTTTTTATAAGCAGATTATGTGTATGTATACATTCACACCTTTTCTTAGCATGATTCCTACTCTTATATAGCCAGTCTGGCAGCTCAGGAGGAGGAAAAGGATGGGCCACTTATGACTCTTTAAATCATTTCACCAATTTTCTTTTGAAAGGAGATGTATTTAATGGTATGGGTATCTGTGCGGAATAAAGAATGGCCACGAGAGGGCACAATCCAAAGGCTTTTTACTCCATGCAAGGCAACCTTCCTGCAAGCTTCTATTTTAGCTAATTGAATCCTGAATCCCAGAGATCTTTATGCTTATCTGTAGCTTCTCTGAGTGGAGCTCTTGTTTCTCTCTTCTCAGTTATTTAAAAGACATAGATTCACTGGAGTGGAAGACTGCAAGTAAAAAAAAAAATGCAATGGAAAGAAATAGGCAAAGGGAAAAAAGATAAAACTGATAAACCGATGGATGCTGGAAGTTCTGGATATCTGGAGAGATCAGAAATGATCATTATTATTTTTTACAAGATACTGAGAAATGTGACCATGAATCATCATCTGAGCTGATTTTCTCACATCTTTTTTTCTAATGCAGTCTCCTTGGCTTTCAGAAAACAAGCCTCTTTCCCCCCATTTTTGGTATTGCCTTTTTTTTTTTTTTTTTTTTTTTCCCTTGGCTTTGGCATACTTATTGAAGATTTGAAGTTTAGCAAATAAAAGCAAGTTAGTTCCAGAAGAAGAAAGCCATTCTGAAATTAATCTGTTTCATTGTAACAAAATGTGAGAATTCAAGGAGGTTGGTTGCTTTGAGAACAATTTGAGAAAGCACAGACGAATCTGAGAAGGTGAGAACCAGTTTATAAAAAGATACCTGAGAGACAGAGAGAGGGACAGAAAGTACCGTATGTGTCCGTCTGTGGGTAGCCATGCATACAGTGTGGTATGCAAATCTAGCTGGAAATATATGGATATGCATTTGTTTTATGCATGTATAAGCGAATGTATGTCCAGAGACATGGGGGGTATGCCAGAGGAGGCATGCTTATATACCCATGCAGCTGTACGTGCAACACTGTAATGTGGTTAGATTCCTGCTTTTAAGTATGTGCCTTCATGTGTCCTCCTGTGTGCAGGATATACCTACACTGCTCGTGTACATTCCTGCACAGATTCATGCTGGGCAGTCCTATCTACTTACATCTATATGAGTGTGAAAAGGCAATCTCATGTCATGCAACAGAGTTTTGCAAGATGTAATTTTGGACTGAACCTTAGTCTTCTGAAAGTAATTGGAAGTTTTGCTATTCATTTCAGTATTGTTGCTATTTGGGCCTTACTGCACAGAAATCAAGTATTATAATTAAAATAGTGACAGCTTCTGATCCACTTAGTTTAAGAACTTAAAGTATTACAAGTATGTACAAAAAAAATCTCTTTTGTGAAAGACAAAGACTTGATATTATTTGTATCTTGAAATATGCTATTGGTGCAAGTGACCCTAAGCTTTCCTTGAGGTATTTTAGATGTAAATGCAAAACTCAAGAAACAAAAACCAACCAAACAAAAAAACACAACCAAACACCTTGTTTGTTTCTAAATATTTAAGGCCATGTGGGGGAAGGACTTTCAATTTGGAAGGAACTCTAGGTTGCGGATGTAAAGTGTTTCTCTCCTGACAAAATAACAGGGGACAGTCAAGGTTCACCAGAACTGAATAATTTCACATTCTGAATGACCTTGTCAATGCCCCTTTGGGTTAATTTTTCAAGTAAATGTATTTAAATAAGGTTGTTGCTGCTTTTTTATTTTATTCTCTCCCCCCCCCCTCCCCCCCCCATGAATGCTTGGGCATTTTTTTCTTAAATCTTTTATTATTATTATTTTTTTTCTTCTCACAACAAAAATCCCATTTTGCTGTCAGCAAAGGGGATGTGAATATAGACATAAGGTGTTTCTTATTGGTGTCATAATCCCTTCTCCCTTTTCAAGAGGCAACTGTCACCCAGTCAGGGAGCAGAAACAAAACTGTGCAACCCAGATGACCAGCCACATACGCAGGGTGGTGAATAGTTAAAATAAATCATTTGTCAGTGATCCATAAGCTGAAATGCATTCACAGAAATGGCCACTGCCTAATCACTGTAATAACACATTTGTAATAATCAGTTTGCCCAGGGGATAATTGCCAGACGATAACAGTGCTAAATTCACTGAATAAATTCTGCACTCTGAACAATTCATCTAACTCTAGTGGTCACTCATTAGTAAACATTTTGAGCAATTATCTCTCAATAACCATGCTCTTCTCTTTGCTCTCTTTAGAGGAACCTTTCTAGTAACCTATTTTTTTTTTTCTGTCTCCTGGGGAACGGAAATGAGAAGTGAAGAGAAGGATGCTTTTGAATGTAATTACAGATTGGCACGCAGCACAAATTCCCCCAAATCTAAACATAGGCAGTAGTAAAGTTAGCAACTAAAAAAGGAAAAAAAAAAGCTTGCTTTGTATGGAAAAACACTTCACTTACAGTATAACGTAAAAACAGTTCAAAATTAAGCAGCGGTGAAGAATGGAAATTTAAAGTAACAGCACCTTCTTACTCAGTGAGCATTTCTGAATGGAAATTTTAAATACTGAGTATTAAGAGAAATTAAGAATAAGTCATGTGATAAGTCAGGAAGCATAATCACTTTCATTCTGAAAAAAAATCAGTCTTAATCATTTAACAGCATATGGTTGGGGGTTGGAATGTCATTTTAAGTATGTTAGCATTTTATTCAAAAAAAAAAAAAAATCCTCTTAACTGTATAGCTTAAGCCCTCTCTGGTATGTGCACATAGCCTGAACTAACGGGGCCTGATCTTGAAGCAGGCTGCAAATTGCAAATCAATGAGCTTTGGCTGTGCTGCTGCAGCCTGGAGGGATCCTGAGCCTCAGAGCCTGGGCCCTGCCAGCACTCCACACTGTCCTGCACCGTGCAGTGGGCAGAGTCCCTTGCATGAGCCCTTCTGGAGGCAGGGAGCAGGGCACCTGTGTGGGCAGGTTCAGGTTTCCGTCCTAAAAGGGTGTGCAAGCACTACTGAAGAGAAAAACAGATACAAGCAAACTCTCGTGCTGCATATACCAATGCTACGCTTTCTTTCCGTTCAGTAACTCCCTCCATTAAACCTTTTACCATATATGCACTACTTTGTAGGGCTTGTATTTTTAACTATTTTTCATGGCGTTTGCTGTGTCCCCAGTGCTGCTAGAGGGTTCTTTCAGCGTCCCAGACTTCTTCCTGGAAGGGACTTCTGCCTAGCAGCAAAGCAAAGAGGAGGCTGTTGGAAGGTGAGATGAGGAAAAGCAATCAAATGGGGCCAAAGTAATACCTCGTCTCCTTTTTCAGCCGCTTTCTGCCACGATAACAATCCAGCCTGTTGCTGTTGCCGTTTATATGAGCGCCGAAGTGATGAAGGCATTGCCACTGTTGTGCTGTGGGTCTTTCCACAGGAGTCAGGCAGGAGGAGCAGGTTGATTAGAAATGAAAAAAGACCCTCGCAAATCAGTTGTGGCAGATGAGAAGTCAGGACAAAGGGACAAACGGAGTGTAATTATGGAAGTGATACTACCCCCAACTTGCAGGAAGGTCTCCTCTTAATTTCAGTTAGATGAACAGCATGTATTTCTAAGAGCTTTAACAAGGTCGTTAACTCATACCAGAAAGGAAAGACTGCTAAATCCCTAAGCAAAACATGGAGAAAATGAAATACAGCAGAATTTTGTCTTGGAACACCTGAAGAATGTATTTTATTGTAGTACAGAACCTTTTGGAAATATAAAGATCTCTTATAAAGTGAATGTGTAATCATCATATGCTCGATCCAGAGATCTCAGTTCAGTTCTAGCCCAGGCCAAACCTCAGTTTCAAAATGAGCTGGTCTGAGCATAATTGACCTTGCAAAGATTGCAGCATTCATACCATTTGTGCTGTGTGATCACAACACACTAATTGTGAATGTGGAGAGAATTCAGAAAAGCTCTTTTTTTTCCTTATATAAAAGCATGCTTTTTATCCCCAGCCTTGCACCGTTCCCAGTTTCCTTCTAAAAAGGATCTGAGAAAGGGAATGATTTTTAAAATTGTTTTAAAACCTCTTATTAGTTATGCAGGTTTGAGGACTCAGTATTTTGTGTCATGCAGGAATATTAGTCTCATATAAGCT
This sequence comes from Oxyura jamaicensis, assembly GCF_011077185.1. Classification (NCBI taxonomy): domain Eukaryota; kingdom Metazoa; phylum Chordata; class Aves; order Anseriformes; family Anatidae; genus Oxyura; species Oxyura jamaicensis. The sequence goes on from NC_048894.1 coordinate 58,951,499, forward strand.
TCCTGTATCTTCTTTGTTTAGAAGCTGAATCGACCATTTGTGTGTGAAAATGTAGCTAACATTAATATTCAGTACAATAACAACTGACAGGGAAGCTGTTATCCCTGCATAAGGATGGGTCATATGCTACCTTGCTCTAACTCACTTTTCTCCAGTGAAAAAAAAAAGCAATGCAGATGTACTTCTGTACTTTCACTTTCTCATATCTTTAGTAATGAGGAAAAAATCAACTTCCACACATACAGGAGCATATGAAAAAACAATTATCAGAATTCTTGAGATCTTGTTTCTTTCATGTAATGTCTGTCAAAAAGAGTGGTTGCATGGGTACACTTCCGGGCCAGTGCATCATGTAATATGAATATTTACTGTTGGAGATATGTTTGTAACTATTTTCAGTTCCCACTGGAATGGAAATAACAGAATGTGAAATACCATGCATTAGCACTTAACAGCTTTAAGTTATTCTGTAACACAGAGCTGCCCAGCTGTTCTGGTCTGAAGGGCCACACAGCTTCTTCAGTCAGGCCAGGGCTGCACACCCCAGCTGCTCTCTTCAGAGCACACAGTGGGGCCAGTTTTCCACGTCCATGTCCAGCACTGCTGATCTGCTCGTGCACAGGATCCCTCCTAGCACCAGAACTGCTGTCCGTGTCCAGCCTAGTACCTTAGGAACATGGTATAAGTTTGTGAGACAGGGTCAGTGGGTTGAAGGTGCAGGCTGTATCAGAGGTTCCCACAGGCCTTAGAAGTAACCATTCTTATAGCACACGGTCTTGATTACATCCCTACATAGCATGTAGCTAGCCTCTTGGACCAGGTTTCCTTTGGACTGAAGGAATGTCACTGTATACCTCCTCATACTCTGAAACCCAGGCCGGTGAGGGATTAATGCCTATCAGCTACCCTCTGCTCCAATACAGCTGGCAGCTTAGCCAGGGTTTCACTTCCAGAATGGAAAAACTGGTGTTAGCCTTCAGTCATTACAGAATGACTCTCATTTAAAATAATACTAGAAAAACAGTAACTCTGCCACTCCCCACAGTACTGGTCAGCTTGCTCTGTCTTTCTATAATCCACTTCCTTTTCTAAGGTACAGTCCCACGGGTTCACATGGCTCTCTTAGAAATTAATGGAGCTCGCTTTGGAGACAGGCATCAGCAAAGTCTGTGAGAAGCAGTTAACACAAACCATGTGTTTTCCTATCTCAGTGACAGTTAAAGTCTACAATTTCACACTCTCACTTAGAGGGAAAACAAAAACAAAACACTGTGCCCTTTGGCCACGCTAATTCAGACATGTCTTTCTCTTTGACCTGGGAATGCCACCAGGGAAAGCTGAATGTGTCAGTGCCAGGACTTCACAGAGGGGGAAAGCAACAGGTAGCTCAAAGGGCAATACAGCCTCTGTACAGATTTTGGAAACCAGGAGTGGCAAGATAGTCAGGGAGGTCATATTAAGTGGAGTTCAGAGGCAATGGGAAACGAGGAGAGCCTCGCTTCCACAAGAACAGTTTTTTCCTGTGTGCTTCCTACCACTTCAGTTTTCTTCACCACTTGTCCTTTTCAGGGTACAAAATTCTTTGTTCCTGACAAGCAGAACCATTGCACAGAGAAACAGGTCAACATCTGTGGGTACTTCAAGAATAATATCAGTGACAAACTGGTAATTATGAATATTGTGTCTGTCAACTAAGGTCAGATATCTGTGCATTTCAAATCTGTGACCCCTGGCCTCCATCCTGAGAAAGAACAAAAGATGCCAGTGGGGACTTTTCTTTTGTCAAGAAAATAGAAAAGGACCTCTCTTAAAAAATAATACCCCTTCCCCACAGCAAATTCGTTCTCTCTTAACTTTTTCATGCTCCAATGATCAAATCATTAAACAACCCTCATTATTCATTCCAGCTTCTGCCAGGGATATGAGCTCTGTATCAGAGAAACACCCCCTCACCATCATAATCATCATCATGTCATCTCAGCAAGTTGATACAATTATGCCAGAGAACCATCCTCATAATTATACAGTTCTTTAGCTCATTTTTTTCAGTGTATTCACCATTACTATAATCACAGCGAGTACAGTGTGTTAAATTAAGAACAGCTAACATCTCATAGGATGAAGAGTCTGCCTGATGCAATTCTGCAATTCTTTACAATAAAGCTCTGCAACCCTCTGAAAGCTGGGGCTTACGTGTTAGTATTTCTTTGTTTTTGAGACAATTAACATTTACAACTCATTTTAAGATGCATATGGAGAATGGTGTTTTACAGAGGGAGAAAGGGCAGACCTAATTCCCACCTCATTTCCAAAGAACTCACTCCTCAACTTTAGCTATTAGGCTCAGATTTGAATGTGTATGATACACATAGTCATGGACTGTCATCACAAACTCATTTTTTGCCTTTCAGTTAATAGTGATCACAAAGGCAGCTCTAGGAAGTGAACTCTTAGCAGCTGCTGATGCTTATTTGCCATGCATTGCATAAATGCATAAATGAACATAAAGATACCATTGCTATAACAAAAAGCTTAAAATACATTACTGGAAGTGTTAAAATATGGTACTGGAAAGCAACAGACAAACAAGCAGTTTTCTAAAGAATTTTCACAAAAGCATCTGAGAAGGGGATTAGGTGAAGACAAGTTAGAACAGGAGAATCATAAAAATGTAAAGAGCCAAATAGGAAACATAGGGAACTCCATATCTGCGATGACAATAAGGTCTCTTTAAAAGAATGCAAACTGACATACTAACTAGCTCTTCCTGTCTATTTTCATTTACCAAATCAGGCACACCCAAGAAAACGTTGCACTTTGAGATTTCCAAGGAAGGCAGTGAGTTATCAGTGGTGGAACATGCTGAAGTGTGGCTCTTCCTGAAGGTCTCCAAGGCCAACCGGAGCAGGACAAAAGTCACCATCCGCCTGTTTCAACAGCAGCGGCAGCCAAAAGGCAACTCTGAAGGAGCAGAAGATATGGAGGACGGAGGGCTGAAAGGTGAAAGGAGTGAGACTCTGATTTCAGAAAAGGCAGTGGACACCCGAAAGAGCACTTGGCACATCTTTCCTGTCTCCAGCAGTGTCCAGAGACTCCTGGACCAAGGCAAGAACTCCTTGGACGTGCGGATTGCCTGTGACCTGTGCCAAGAGACTGGGGCAAGCCTGGTGCTACTGGGCAAGAAGAAGAAAAAGGAAGATGATGGGGAGGGGAAAGAAAAGGATGCTGGAGAAGTTCCAGGAGAAGAGGAGAAGGAGCAATCACACCGGCCCTTCCTGATGATGCTTGCCCGGCACTCAGAGGACCGTCAACACAGGCGGCGGAGACGAGGCCTGGAGTGTGATGGCAAAGTCAACATCTGCTGCAAGAAGCAGTTCTTTGTCAGCTTCAAGGATATAGGATGGAGTGACTGGATCATTGCACCTACAGGTTATCATGCCAACTACTGCGAAGGAGAGTGTCCCAGCCATATAGCAGGCACATCTGGTTCGTCATTATCTTTCCACTCCACTGTCATCAACCATTACCGCATGCGGGGCCATAGCCCCTTTGCCAACCTCAAGTCATGTTGTGTGCCCACCAAGCTGCGGCCCATGTCCATGCTCTACTATGACGATGGCCAGAACATCATCAAGAAAGATATACAGAATATGATTGTGGAGGAGTGTGGCTGTTCATAGACACATATGTGCACAAGACTCTTTAAATTGAGAAGAGAATGTTTTAAAAGCCCAAGAAGAGGAAAGATCTGACATGGTATAAAATCCTTTTTGAATGAAACAATCATCTGAAATAAAAAAAGAACAAGCAAATGAAAACAAACAAACAAACAACAACAACAACAAGAAAAAAACAGAAAACAAAAAACAGAACAACACACACAAAAAAGGGGAAAGTAAAAAAAAATAAAATAGAAAAAGACTACAGCTGTAAAGAGGAAGAAAGCTTCATGAACCCAGGCTTGAATGAGATACGTCTGAATGACGGTATGGGTTGGGGATTTCCCCTTCCTTTCAGTATGCTCCTTATCTTATTAGATAGTATGTTAAGCATTAGCTATTACTAGGGGAGTTATGTTCCCTCCCCTAGTTACCCATCAGTTCAAGCCATGGTAGCAGCTCATCTAACCTGCAGCAGTTTGGACTAAGTCCAAAATGTCACTGAAATTCCTTGTAAAGCCATGTGTATGAACACTACATTCACTGGCACTTTCCCCAAAAATTTACCGAGGAACTGAGTAGGTGTGTAGTGTTTGTGTGGATATATATGTGGCTATGTATTTATATACATACCTTTATACATACAGACACTACACGGTTACATATACTTACTTTGGTAAAGAGACAATATTGTGCAGGTGTATACACCTTCATCTTCTGCACTACATTTACAAAGAAAAAAAGAAAAGAAAAAAGAAAAATGAAGAAAAATGATTAAAAAGAATGAATGAAAGAATAAAAGTTACATATTGTAAAGGTGCTTACAACATTAGAACTATGCAACCTAGTTGGTTTGAAACTGTTTACCTGCAAGAGAAAGAAAAAAAAAAAAAACTTTTTTTTTTTTTTTTTTTTTTTTTAAATGGAAGTAACTTGTTTAAAAAAAATCTTCAGTGAGAGATACTTGAAAGGAATATGTTTGTCCAGATACTGGAGCCAAACATTTCTATATTTTGTAAAAAAAATTTTTAATCGTTTACTATTTGCACTACAATGGTGTCTGACCTGTCTAATCCTTATTTAACAAATGTTTGCAAGGGAGGGTGGTTGGGTGTGGGAGGGGTTGAGAGCTGCACTTATTGTGAGCTATACAAGAACTGCTACAGCACACAAAATAGCTATTTTTATTATTATAATTATTATTATTTTGTACCTTAAACTGAATAGACACATACACCAAAGACATTTGTGCGAGCCTCTAAAAAGTCTGTTTGTGGTTGGTACCATTCACCTGTAATAAGTTATGGTTTGAACTAAGGGTCAGTGGGTTGATTACATTCAGGCTAGTATATCTGCTAATCAGTTAATTCAAATTCTGCCCTAAACAGAAGAATGTAATTTGAAGAAAGCCCTGAAAAGCCCTGGGATGCGTATCCAAGGTGCTTGGATCCAAGGTCCATCTAAGCATAAATGTACTTGTTTTGCATATACAACACTTAAGACTTATCCCTGATGCATAGCAACTGTGCAGCATTGGGAAAAAACTTTATACAAGGGACATACATATATATATATGTATATATTTCTGTATGTATATATGTATGTATACACGAGGTATAAGCACTTCTGGCTTCACTTTAATGTTCTTAAAACAATGAATGTTTGTGTGCAAAGCACAGTATGTTAAAAGCTTGTTTGTTACTAACAAGCATGAGTGTTTGAAATGGTATTTGTGTGAGAGAAACCTAAAGTGCTGGTGTACACATAGAAAATATTGATGTAAAATTGCAAGCAGCTTGGGGCCATGCCCATCATCAACCCTGCAAATACAAAGAAAATGGCTGTTGTGGTAGGATTTCTGTTTGACAAGCAGTCTTAAGCAAGAAGCTGGCCATCTCAACCACCACCCTCTAGCACGACAACTCTTAATGGGTTTGCGTGTTACCTGTAAAACCTAATTTTCAGTATCAACACCTAACCTGAAGGGTCCAACCCATAGGGCATAGGTAAATAGGTTTTAAAAAAATAATTATATTGCTGTTGTATTTAAAAGAATGTTAAAGTTACAACGTGTATCTTTGGGTAGGGGGAGATGAAAAGAGGGAATGGGAGAAACCTTTAGGCCCTGTTTACACTGAGTTTGATAACCCTGAGCCTGAATCTTCAGACTCTCAAAGGATTGCAGGACCAAGCCCCTGTTAGCTGCCTTCTGACAGGAAGAGCTTCAAAACACCTCTCACAGAAAGCAGCACTAACATGGCTCCCCACCTTGCTGAGAGCACAGTCTGTTAAAAAAAAAAAAAAAAAAAAAAAAAAAAAAAAAAAAAGCACAATTTAACCCGGTCACATTGGCTAGGGATAGCGTGTTAGCACCTTCATGGCGAGAACCATGTTTAAGCAGTGTAATCAGGGCCTTCATTTTTTTGTCAGCCAAAACTGTGTGTGTGTGTGTGTGTGTGTTTGCTATGTGTCTGTGTGTGTGTAGATGTACGTGCACATGGGAGCGTGTCTGTATATGTATGTATCAATAGAGATTAAAAAAAAAAAAAAAGGAAAAAATAGAAAAAAGAAAGAAAAAAAAAAGCCCTTTCCTCTGTTGAATAAATATCAACATACATGCTTATAGCTAAGTTTTTTATCTAATTTATTCCACAGTATTTAGATTGCATAGTACAGCTAATGGGTTATACATTTATGTACTTTTTATACAATGCATTTTTACAGACTTGTTTGCAGTTTGCAAAAAAAAAAAAAGAAAAAAGATTAAAAAATTGTAACAATTGGGTGAACACTAAATTTGTCACTAAAATATTCTGTAAAATATCAAGGCTTTCTGATTTAAATTATTGCAGATTTTATTTTATTTTTTTTTTTAGTATTTTCTTCCTGGGGAGAGGGAGGGATATCAAATGGTAGAGAGGGAAAAAAAAAAAGCACAAATAATCTATCTTTATAATTTAAATAAACCAAGTTCCTGACCCTGCTTCATTTGAAGCAGGTGGCAGAATTGTCGATTTTTCTAGAAGTAGGGCCAGGCTCTGGAACTGCTGTGGCAGGAACTGCTGTGACAGCTAAGGACAGTACCTTTTATTTCAGAGAACTTTGGACCTGGACTTAAAATTAGATGCATATTGCCCCTCTACCCTTACTTATGTCCACAGGCTCATTGATGTCTACAGATCTCCTTACAAGAGAGTAAAACTACTTATATGACTAAAGTAAGGCAGGCTGAACCACAGGTTCCTTGTGCTATAGGCAATGTGAAGGGAGAGAACGGATTTTGAATGAGTGGCACCATATCCAACAACATTTAATTCAATCAATTGTTCAAAAACAGGCTGCTTCTATCATGGTTGATCTCTGAATGTAGTGGCAAGGGAGGCAGGTGAGATGGCTCATGTTGGCAGAAATTATTCTCACATGTGATTGATTAAGAGCATTGGAGTCCTGAAATCCCAGCACCTGCCCAAAAGTGACAATGGCAAAACTCCCAGTGACTGTAAGCAGAGTAAGTTTAGGCTGATAGTTTTCCTGGTCAAAGCTGGCGGAGCCTTTAAGAGAATTCTGATACTGACTTTGATACCAGCTTTTATGTGGTGGACAGGGGCTGGTCCTGGAAAACGTGAAATTAGCCTGAGACAATTTCCAAGTGAGGAAAGAAAAGAGGATTTTTACATGTGGTGAGTGGGTTGCATGATAGGTACACCAAAAACAGAAGAAGGTTTTTCAAAGCAAGAAATAACTGCTCCGAAGTCCTGCTTTTTAGCTTTCATTTGTGTGTTTATGCTATTCACAAATTTTAAAGGTTTCTCCCTCTGATCTCTAGATTCAGTCATGGGGTTTTGATTTGTGGTCAGAGTTATTTAAAGCAAGGGGAAATGAAAAACTATATGATAAAATAAAATAAGAAATCGGGATGTTAATCAAGACTGACTGATTCCAGCAAAACACCCCACCCCTGATAATTTGGTTTAATTAAATCTGCATGTACTTAAAATAGCATTAGAAATTGTTACCATATTTAAACAGTTGTTCAAGGGCATGCAGTCTTAAAAATTACTTCTCCCTTCAGGTACTACTATACCAAAAAGAAAAAAAAAAAAAAAAAAGCTTTTAACTACTAACACATTCCTTTCTGTATAAGCCATTTCCTTTTTATATTGAAAATGTATATTCAGTATATATTTGATCACAGAAATGTACTTGTTTAGTACATCCACAATCTTCTTGTTTCAGAGCTGATGACATTCAGTGGTCTTTCCCCCTCTTCATGTCAGATGCTCACTGTATCCAAGGCCTAAGAAACTGGCAGAAGTGCACATTAAGATGTTTCTTTGGGAGGGCTGAATATATTTGTATTCTTGGGGTTTAGCAAAAGGAAATGCTAACATATGCTTATAATTATTCTGCACTTATATGTGACAGCAGAATACAGATCTAGGGCCTGAAACTGCAAAACTGAATGAAATGGGAGTTTTGTCATTGACTTGAATAGAAATAGCCTTTTACCACATCGTTGGAAACTAGGACTCTGTTGTAAATACCTACTCTTTTGTATTTAGTTGAGATTCAAGTCATCAAGTTCATATAACTGTGACACCACAAGGCCATGCAGAGGCTAGCAGCAATATCTCTGAATTAGAGAAGTTCAGGCATCTGTAATGTCTATGTGCAAAATGAGAATTTTTATGGACTATAGTTACTCATAGAATAGTGCCTTACTCTGTAAGCAATGCTGTTGATTCCAGAGGGTCTCCTTTCCTAGAAAGTTACCAGTCAGTATGAATAAAGTGAGCAGAATCTATTTCTGGAGCATAGGTAAAAGAGAGGTGATGGAAATTAGTAATTCCTTTAAGTTAAACCTCATGTCAATACAGTGCATCAGTATAAGAATCAGATGCTATCTTTCTGACACTGAAGAGCTTTACTCCCCATCTGCTCTCATTGCATTACATGTGGAGTAAAAAGGTTTTCAGTTAGAGTAATGAAAACTGTAATTTGACCTTTCGTGAACAATTATAAGCAATGTTTTCATAGGCAGAAACAAACAACACTTCTGGGTTATATAGCTATTTATTTTTTGAGATACAGTGAATCTGTGTTAATTCTAAATGGGTTTCTTTATATTTAAATACTTTCAGAAACAATACATTGACGATGGGTTGAAGATATATATATGTATGTATATATACATATTATATATATATCTACAATATATATACACACACAACTATATATATATGTATATACATATATATATATATATATAAATTATGAAAGCCAAGATATTATGAAGCCTATTTTGTTTTTATCATTTTGTGTTTTGTTGTTGATATTATTATTATTATTATTATTGTTATTATTATTTTGCATACTACATGCAGTGCTTTAACCAATGTCTGTTCGGCTAATGTAATTAAAGTTGTTAATTTATATGAGTACATTTCAACTATGTCAATGGTTTCTTAATATTTATTGTGTAGAAGGACTGGTATTTTTTTTATTTACATTATGTTTAAAGAGGTAACAGTTTGATATGTTCTCATTTGTTTATATTAGAAGTTATTTATTTTCACGGCATTCCGTCTGGTATTTTGATATTTGGAAGGCATGCTACCTATACTTTGTACAGTTAGTGGGCAGTATTCAGCAGCTCCCGGTAGATTTTTAGGCCCTGTGTTAAATAAAAGACATGTTTGGGATTTCTTTTTTAGATCTTTCTTATTGGTTTGCCAGGACCACTCAGTGCACTTACTGCCAGACACCCTGCCTGCGTGACCAATTTATTCCTACTGTATTTACCCAGGACAGAGGACCAAAACCACCTCTGGTGTAAGTCTGGTGGCTTCAGTGAAGTTACACCAGAGATGTATTTGGCTCACCGAGAAATTGCTTGTACAAATCAATGCAAAGAAAGGACAGAAAGCAAGCAAGCAAGCGTCTTTGCATTTGAAAGAGGATTTCAATGTGTTAAAAATGTTTGGGTCAGCTACTATTTTATTTTACTTTGTTCTGTTTGTTATTTTGCTCTTTCTTATACAACAAAAGCAACAACACAAGTGAAATAAATAAAGGGAGTTTCACCAAGCATTGTGTAATCGTCCCTTAATATGCATTCCTGGTTGGGAAATACATGGGACCTGGGGAAATACCAGAAAATACCAGAGGTGAAACGTGGGTGCCTCTTTGGATCAAGCAGTGCAATGCCTTTCTTTTTGGTGTCACCATCCTAGCTCTGCATTCAGGCTCACAGTCCTACATGTAATGCAATTTTAGGTTGTTCCCTTCTTAAGAACAGAGACAGTATCAATGCCACAGCAGTGTCAGCTTCCCTCTGTCCACAGGCTGTTAGGGTTTCAGCTACCATCACCACAATTCCCTTGAATAACCCAGAATTAGATGCTTACCCTGATAAAAAGAGAATTTGCATTACCCAGACAAAATTGCAAAACTGTCAGTTCACATGTGCTCATTTGTAATCAGTTCACAGGCAGCCAGAGTGAGAAATCATCTGAGTACTCTCGTATTTGAAAGTAAAGTGTACTTATGAGGGGTTTTCACTAGTCTTAGCATTCCTAGGGTGATAAATGTACTCCTGCTACATTCCAGTGGGCTGAGAATCAGGAAACAAGAATCTCGAGGCTGATCTTTAAATGGATTACTTGCACAGAGCTTAAGCATGGGCCACCACAGCTATTAGCAGGCCTTTTCATAATCAGAAATTGAAAGCCATTCTGCAAAGTCTGAAGAAGTGAGTTGCTTTCCTCTAACTGAGAATATGTTTTCAATAAATCAGTGCAATTGTGGCTACAGATAGCTTTTGTTTCAGAGAAAATTAAGACATGATTGAATATTTGCTTTCTTTCCTTTGTTATGATCACTATTATTATTATTGCGATCAAGGACAATAATTAGCTTTGGAAGTTGCACAAGCAATAAAGTAAAATCATGAGGCCTATTTGATTCAAACCACTAGCATATTAAGCTGCTAAAAATGAAGCTTACACTTCAGGTATAAAATGGGGAGTTATCCTTTGGCATGACATAAAGTGCAACGCTGGATGGTGTAATCCAGATTTTTTCCATTACACAGCTGTTTGTTTTTCTTTTTAGTTTAAGAATGCTATTGAGAACTGTTGCTATTGTATGGGCTTGTTGAAAAGTCCCATCTTAAGGAACAGTGGAGAGCTAAGAGCTCCGTTTTGCATGAGCTGAACAATCTGTTAAAGCCCCCTCCCCCCCCCCCCAAAAAAAAAAACAACAAACAAACAAAAAAAACTGCCCCAAACAAATTAGACCATGCTAATAAGATACAGACAAAGGCAGATAACACCAAATGATTTTGTGAAACAGATAGCGTCTACTCAGTCTGCATTTCCTACCTTTGAGGTGGATTTTCATGTTGCTACTTGGGTTGTTGAGTTGCTGCGCTGTGCTAGTCTCAGTGCATATCATGTTTTTTTTTTTTTTTTTGTTTGTTTTTTTTTTTCAGGCTTGTTACAGGGCTAACAAAGCCCATGTTTTGTAGTCTCAGTGGCTGCCCTCTGTGATCCCTTTCTTAAGTTTGGCTGTCTCCCTGAAATACAACCACAGACTGATTTAAAGTACTACCCGGGGCTCAGGGTCACTATCCTCTCTTATGCTGCTGTTAGAAATACGGCATTGTTATCACTATGGTGATCGAATCCATTGGCTTGCAGATACCTGCCACCCAGCTGCTACAACCTCTGGGCCTTCCTTGGTTTCAAAAGAGTTATCTAGTCATCTCAAACATTGTCACCATTTGTTCACCTTTCTACTGTCTACTCATCAGCTTTGTTGGAATTGCATTGACTGGAAAAACAGCACAGAAAATCATCAGCTGCTAAAGCATCCCAAATCCTCCCTGCAGAACGGATTTAACTGAATGGCAAGATTTCCCTTTCCCTTCTGATAACCAGCAACTCCCAACACTTGAAGTGGAAGGGTTGGAAGGAAAGTGCACGAGTTGACACTACCTATGCATCGTTTCCTTATGAGGGCTGTGAGAGGGAAGGGGATTATTTTGTCTTTGAACAGCAAGAGTGCAGCTTACAGATGCAGCTGCAAAGTCATTGTAAACATTACAACACCACATCTGGAAGAAGCATAACAAGTATTTTACACATCTGAATCATCCAGTCTCTACTGCATGAGAAAGTTTCTCTGACTGAGAAGATAGAAATGTGTATCACCAGAGTTATGGTCTCCACAATTTCATATAACAGCAGACAAAAACAACATAGAAGCTCTATTCAAACAAGAAGAACATTCAGAGGAAAGTTGGCAGAGCAGGGGTCCCTTGAGGGGCTTTTGAGCAGACTGCTCCTCCACAAGTTTTGTGTACACAAGAATACCACTTATGGCTGCATAAGGATGCAGTTTATAGTCCTGGACTTGATCTTAATGAAGTCAGCAAGGTATTGCAGACCTGGACATCTTAGTTGAAAGTAAAACGAAGTCCTATCATTTCAGTAAAATCACTGAGTATAAAAGTGCAACGAGTAAGATGGAGATGACATGGACACTTTAATGAGCCGTGTATGAGAGCAGAGTTGCATAATGTTGAAAAAACGTAAAGATAACCTAAATTGTGGTAGAGGTATAAAATTTTCTAGGTACAGAATGTAGTTTCACTAGATCTTTCACTAGATCTATGTTTTAAGGTTTAAATCTTCTTAGTTCTTCTCAGATAAGCTGTGTGTCTCCCGCTTCACTGATACCACACTTCCTGGGGTCATGCCAGCCTCAGAAGTAGGGCAATGCAGGAAGAAGATATGGCACCACATTCAGGCATCATACACTCATTCTTTTGACCACTCTGAGAATGCACGGAATGCCACTAACCTATCTGAAGTCCAGGCAGACAGATTGGTAAATAAGTGACAAATCAAACTATGATTTATTATTATTATTATTATTATTATTATTATTATTATTATTTTAATTTCTAACACATGACCCAACCCTCAGAAGCAATTCAGGCCTGTCCCAGCACTGGCAAATTACCTTGGTATGAATCAGGTTCAAATTTGTCATGCTTTCAAATGCATACCTTTTTGTGCAAATCCTACTCCTTTCTCATGCTTTCAGTGGACAGCCTGGTCATTTGTACACAGCTGTTGTGGCAAAATTGGCTCTAGGCTTAGGCTCCAAGCCTCACTTCTCCATTCATATTTCCATATCCTAAGAAAATGTTCTCAAGCATGCGAGTTTTATACCACTCCCACACGTCTGGGCAGGAAGGAGAGGAGTCAGATAAGTTAATTATAACAACTAAAATACATTCCCTATGGAAAGAAACTTCAGGCCCAAAAAGAGAAGCCCAGCACCAGATCTGCCCTGCCAACCACTCAGCATGGTACCAAGAAGGTCTGCAGCACCTGGGGAAGAGCAGAGGGACTGCAGGCAGAGGAAATGTATTAATGGGGATGGTTTCAGTTACTCCCATGCAATCACTGTCACATCTGGTCATCTGGTCATGATGCAGAGATGAAATTTTTTGCTATCACAAAGGACCTCTTCAGTGAGCAGCTTCTCCACTTGAGAAACAGCAAACTACTATGTAGAACCTGGCTCAAGAATCTATTACTAAAATATTACTTTGAAACTGTAGCTATACTACACCTAGGTCTGTTACAGAAACAACATACTTGTCCATACTTGTCCATCTTCCTATCTACCTACCTCTACTGCAGCAGAGTCTGATTTCAGAAACTGTAAAACCCTATGAAAACTTCAGGGAACTAAAGGGGTTTTCAAAACAGCTTGCAGACTATTTCAGGATACTGTATTAGAGGCACAGTATTGACAAAAGACCTGAAGAGCTAGTGTGGTGGATCAGCAGGATGCAGTTATATTTAAGTGTGAAAAGTAGAAAACAATATAAATGCCAGCAAGTTAATTATAGAAACACAGTACAGAAAATTAGAAAAGAATCTGAGTACTCTACAAAATCCATGATAGCTAAGAATGAGTTAAAAGTTCAAATAAGATAAATGCAGGACCAGTCAATGTGTGCTTTGTTGATGGAAAACCTCTTATATTTCTTTGAAGTGATCAACAAGGAGTAACATTGATATAGTCAGCTTGGATTTTCCAAGTAGTATTTACAAAGACCCTCACTAAAATTTCCTAGAGAATTTCCTTTATCATGGGATAAAGAAAGCAACACATACAATTAATAGTTATTGTGAGAAAAAATGAAAGAAATTGAGAGGTGTCATCAGTGTCCAGCTTTGCATTCAGGTATGGGCTATGAGGTTATAAATCTGAAAAACAGGATGAAAAGTAAGATGACAAAGTTTTCTGACATATGAAGTTAATTAAAATAGACGTGACTGATTGCAAAAAATTGCCAAAGAACTTCACAAAATAACAAAATGGCAGCTGGAATTCAGCACTGATAAAGATAAAGTAAGACAGGTAACACATGACATGTAGGAGGAAACAATCTTGACTTGCATGTACAGAAATGAGCTGCCCCTCAGGTAGGAGACTTGAGTGTTATAACACAGTTTTTATCATCAGTAAGAAAAGCAAAGTAAACATTAGGGATTACTAGGCAAGACAGTGTTTGTTGCTTATTGGTATACCTGGAAAATGTAGACATGTTTTGGGGTATTGAAAGGGAATGACAGACTTGAGGGTGAAACAAAACCTCCCATTAGATAGCTGAAGATAGCAGTCAGGCTTCCCTTTTGATTTTTCTCCTCCAAGCTGAGAAAGTCCAGCTCACTCAGACTCTCCTCATACAAGTCCCTTACAGGGACAGATTAAGGAAGGAAGAATAAGACATTATTTTTATGTCATTGTGTTGTTGATCAGCTTGTTGTTGACTCCTCATTAGTTCTGTCACTTTTGTCTCAGTATAAATCCATACTCCTTCTGGTAGAACGACATGGAGGATCGGGACATGAGCAGACACTGATCCCAGGTGTACACAGAGGTCACCCAACACCACAAGACAAAAATACAGCAATGCTGCAGCAGATTGGACAGCTTGGTTATCCTGATGCAGCCAGTTATTTTGACTTTTTTTAAATACATTTTTTTAAAGATCCCTTCCTGTTAAAACACAAACCAGTATAATCCTCATGGCTGAGCACCTACAGCCTGTGATGATTATCTCCAAGTGTTCTTCAAAGGCCACTCGCTATTGCCTTCAAGCTCAAGTTCAAGCCTTTTTTAGTTGCTCAAGCTCCATGCATCCCCAGGGAGACAGCCCGATGGGTGATGAATGGCCAGGTTTTCCCTGCTAAATTCATGCAACAGCAAGAGAGATTTCTGCTGTTTACATAATTATTCCTGGCCTACTCTATCTAAAAAGAAAGGGAAAGCTGAGGGGCAACAAGGCAAACTAAAACAAAGATGAGGCTAAAAAAATTAAAATAGTCTTCATATTATTTCCACGTAAACACAACTGTTTGACAAGATTTTTCTTAATAGGAAAAGGATAGAAAATAGACCAAAAATGAGAAGTGGATGTAACTTCAAAGATAGGAACACACCAGTGGGTAATAAATATTTATAAAATAAGACATGCATCAGCCTGCCACATACACATACACTTCCTACAAAATGATATATTGATGACTAGAGCATGATAAAGCAATGCAGAGTAAAGTAACACAGGGCCTAAATATAGACACATGTAGATTTTTCCAAATGTTGCATTTTCAAGTACATAAAAAAAAAATGCAAGGAGGAATAGGAAACAAGAAGTTTTTCTCCCTCCCCCCCAAACTAAACACAACTGTTTCACATCTTCATTTTTTTTCTTAGTTTCTTCCTTTTTTTTTTTTTTTTTTTAATTTCCCTCAACTTCCAGCCTTTGTTCCTTTGTCTTATAACACATTGTTATTCTCAATATGACAAAAGTTGTACTTTTTATGCCAAATTGTTTGATACATTTTATAGAAGAAAATGAAAGACAGACCTTTGACTGCAAGGAGATGTGGAAGCTTGCTTGGTGCCATAATATGTTACATCCACCATTTTCAGTTAACCCCTTCCTCAGCCAGCTGCTGTCTATGAACCTTGATGAACACATTTCCTGCCACAGCAGCCAAACAAACACTATTTCTGCAAAACTGAGAGGTACTGCTTTAAATTTCTTAGACACTCCTTAGAGATCAAATTAAGGCTTGCCGGGTGCACTTAGCGGAATGGTGACCAGATCTCTGTGCTATGAAAGTGCTGTGCCTCAAACCTGGCCCCCAGAGAATGACCTCCAACATAAGGTTTTGCTGTTACCAACACTTCTTTCTCCTGCCATTCTAAGACCAAACTGGAGCTGCATTTTATTTTGTGGTGTATATTTTCCTCAATAAGATGATTGTTCAGACCTGTGACAAGCTCACACAATGCAAAGGGCCTGGCAGTGTCACCAAGGGCATGGCTTGAAGAAGACTGGTTGACACAAACTGAGGCTTTCCCACATAACATGGCCAGTGGTTGCAGGATCTGATGGTGTGCGTCAACAGCTCAAAACATAACACCCTGTGCATTTTGCAGGGCTAGGTGTTCAGAAAGACAGCTTTTTAACTTATAAAATGAGCAATTCTGCAACAGAAAAAAAAACTGTCAGACAAATATAGAACCCTGAAATGACATTTTTACGCTCTCTTTTTAAAGTAATACTACACTTTAATGTACAGTAGAGCTTAATAACAGTTTTAAAGAAAAAAAGAACAGATCTGATTTTAAATACTAGGTATAGGCAAAGTGAGTCAGACCTGGTCTCAGGGAAACCAGAGGAGATCTGGAGAGGGGATCGAGTTAAGCATGAGGAGTATTTCTGATTTAGGCAATTAGAACTGAAATCAGGATATAGCAAACCCCAGAATAATCAAAGGCAGAAATATCCTTCTCTAAAGAGGACTTGAAAACAGCTACCACCTGAGCAAAAAGGTACATAAGTGCAGACATGACACTCTTCAGAAATCTTCCTGGAGTTCAGACCCAAGCCTGGGTAGTTTCAGCCAGCAGAGAACAGAGGAACTATGACTCAGATCTGTCTGTTGATGAAATTCCCTGATTTTGGTTTGCTGCTAGGCTGTTCTGGCCCAGGATTGATTATGTTAGTTATTATGCTAGTGAACCACTTCTCTTTCCCTTCCTGCAGCCAGCTGGTGGATGTGATGCCATGCCCTGGATTATGATGCTGCTTGGGAAAACACCAAGTGCAGAGCTGTCAAAATGACATGTGAGCATGGCACAGCAGAATCCATTTAGAAGGAAAAGTGAAGAACTGCCTGAGCAGAATTGGTGAGCCTGTGGTTGTCATGTAGAAAATGAAGAAAGAAGCAGATGCCCAGCCTATCCCTGAGCAGCTGGTACCCCTCCCATCCCCCAGACAGCCACCCCACATTAATTGTCCAGCATGATGCCATATGGTATGGAATACCCATTTGGCCAGTTTGGGTCACCTGTCCTGCTTCTGTCCTGCTTCTGTCCCCTCCCAGCTCCTGCTGCACCCCCAGCCTCCTCGCATACAGGACAGTATGAGAAGCTGAAAAGTTCTTGACTCAGTGTAAACACTGCTCTGCAACAATTAAAACAAGTAGGAGACATTTCATCTCAGAAAGAGCAGTCAGGCATTGGAATGAGTTGCCCAGGGAAGTGGTGGCGTCACTATCCCCGGAGGTGTTCAAGGAAAAGTTTGGAGCTGGTGCATAGGGACGTGGTTTAGTGGGTGACATTGGTAGCAGGGTGATGGTTGGACCAGATGACCTTGAAGGTCTTTTCCAACCTTAATGATTCTATGTTACACTGATGAGAGGCTAGAGCCTGAGTTGGAAAATGTCATGTGGAATTTGTGGAACAAGGTAGATAAGGCTGCAGTTTGCTAGGTCATGCTTTTCTGCCACCTAACCTTACCCATAAAAGTGGCCTAGAAGAAAGCTGGAGAGGGACTCTATCAGGGAGCATAGCCATGGAACCAGGAATAACAGCTTTGAACAGATGGAGGGGAGATTTAGATTAGATGTGATGTGAGAAAGAAATACTTCACTCAGAGCACAAAGCGCACATGGGAATTAGGACTGAAGATGCACCTTGCTTCTGTTCTTTTCCATAAAGAATAGAATGAAATTACCTAAAAAACAGTGTTAAAAGTAAACACAGGTGACAGGATGGGAGGTGCATGGCAGTCCCTGTGGCCAAGGGGCAGCCTTTCTCTCAGGCAAGCCAAATGGCCTGGGGGAGCCAGCCCCAGAAAAGGGGCCCTCAGCCCCCCCCCAACCCTCCTCCTTGTCCATGCGAGGGCATCTTCCCGGCTGCTCCCAACACAGCCACCTTTGGCCATGCATGGGCCACTCCATCACAGAGGCTTGCTGAGGTCACAGTGGCCACCACTGCTGTGCCTTTGCTGTGGGCCCTATAAAACAGGACCCATGCAGCTGGCCCACCATTCGCTGAGCATCTAGGCCCTCTGACTGCCAGCTTGCATGGCAGGAAGAAGACTAGAAGCAGCAAGGCGAGCGGCAGGCCTTCTTGGTGTACAAGGACAGCGATGCAGTCCTGTCAAGCATCAAGAAGGAATGCACCTGACCAGAAGGAGATGTGTCAATGGTGGAGGGATAGCATCAAAGGCACAAGAGACACCAGTGCCCAAGCCCACAGACACATACAGGCAGTACCATCAGCTCTGCAATGATGCGGGGAACAGGCTGGCCCCTCAAACACCCAGAGACAGGGAGCCTGGGCCTTACCATAGGAGCAATGGTGATGTGGGACAAAGGTGGGAACATCAGGCAGACAGCTGCAGGGAGCAGATGTTTGCCCACAGTCCGGAGCACAGTGCAGGACCCAGTAATGGCCGTAAACCAGACAGTAGCGTCGGACCCATGCGTGAAAATCAAGCTGACAGTGGCATGGGACAAAGGTGTGGAACTCGACGGCCCTCTGGTTTGGCACCTTGGCATGAAAACATTCCTGATGGAAGACATCCTGTTTGGGCAGTCCTGGGCAAAGACTGGCTTAGCCTTCTGCCCAACACCGTGGAGCCCATAGAGCTGGATCCACCAAATGTGGAGGAATGGATGGAAGTGGATCCACCTCTGCTAGAACAGACTTGGGACTACTTTGGCATGTCTTTGTTCTCTGCCATCCGAGAGCACCAACAGCATCGCAGGAGTGCCTGGCAAGCCCCATACTTGTTGCTCATGCTCCATCGCAAGCATTAGCTTGGAGCCACCAGACACCATGGACATCCTGCAGGCTTATCTGCAAGATTTCCCAGCAATAAACAGCTCTTTCTGATTCTCAGGGGTTGTGTGAGTGCATCTTTTTTTTTTTTTTTTTGGGGGGGGGGGGGGGGGGAATGGGCTAAAGTTATGCCATGTGAGGTTTAGGTTGGATATTAGGAAGAACTTCTTTACCGAAAGGGTTGATAGGCATTGGAATGGGCTGCCCAGGGAAGTCGTTGAGTCCATGAAGATCTTTAAAAGATGCTTAGATGTAGAGCTTAGTGATATGGTTTAGGGGAGGGCTTGTTAATGTTAGGTCAGAGGTTGGACTAGGTGATCTTGGAGGTCTCTTCCAACCTCGATGATTCTGTGATTCTGTTCAGGGTGATGTTGAAGAAAGCTCTGGCGTTGAAAGAACACAAATGTTCTTCTCAGTCTGATCCTGGCAATGCATGTCTGTACAGTTATTACGCCAGAGAGTAAAGAGACAGTAGGCTGGAGAAGTAAAGTAAGGTACAGCAAACAGAACAAAAAGCTTTTGAAGACCAGCATAACAATTATGAACTGGAACTGAAGCTGTTTATAAAATTAATATTTACCTCCCAAGATGCAAAATTACACATAGCTCAATGAGTAGTATTTGTAAAAAAGGTGGCAGTGGTGCATTCCTCAAAGGAAGCCTTGCATCCACTAAGACAGTTGTTAAAATGTAAAGGATTTCTGTGTAAAGCTGGAAGGACACAAAACAAAGCACAGGTGGCCACCAAAAGATAATAGCTAGATACATACACTCTTTCAACAGCACACATAACCAAGCTGATATGTAACATCCACTTAATAAAAAAAAAAGATGGCTCAGTAAAAACATTATATAGAATAACAAGTTCACCATAATTCCTTATGATTGGGAGTGTTTGGCAGAATTTGCTGGGTTTTGTAACACTTTTATATGATTTAGGATAAAAAAGAAATGATGGAGATTTCACACAACCAAATCCATGCACACAACCCTTTGCTTTAACCCATGCATGCTGCAAAACCATTTCAGAAAGGAGTCACAAAGAAGTATAGCCTGCTTCAAACTGCCTGCACTGCTTCAATTTCTGATATCAAATGTCCTGTTATAATGGGGCTAAAAAGCTTCCACTAATGGGCAAGATCACTTCTTTCTATTGAAGTTATTAAAGCTGTTACACTTCAAGACAGATTATGTTCTTTAGCTTTCCAATATACCTACAGTCATTGCACTTTGCATCTCTAAACATGTTTTAAACAGTGCCCATCAAAATCCTTTGCCATTAAACTTCCTCTTTGCAGAAACCCTTTCTGGCAGCAGTGCTAACATTTTTCTTTACTTGGACTGCAATAAGCGATTAGTCAAGGATCTTGAATGATGACAGTGATGCATGGTATTTGCTGTTCTACATTTTTCATCTTGGTTACGTGACATGTTATTCACTTTTTAACCTAAATTATTATGCAATCTTTCTTTGTGCTATTTAGAAGTTGCCTCATTTCACCTTAAATACCACTAAGCAATGACAGCTGAAATGATTCCTAACATGGTTTGCACTCAGTTTCTGGAGTCTATTCACGTAACATACCATACAAATATGTGATCTTATTATCTGACAAACTACTGTATGCTTGGCAGTAGTCTGAACATCTGGCTTGGACATCTGAAACAATCACACTTTTTAGGAGACAACAAAGGAGTGAACAGTGTTTAGGACAAACATAATATTAATTCAGTAGTGACTAAAAGAAGGACTTACAAATATTTTTTACCAAAAAATCTACATGCTCTATTTTGTATTTTGTAATAGCAAGATTGCAGGGAAACTGATGAAAAAGTTTATGTTTGATAGTAAAGTACACTAATTACACAATAGAATTTAATCATGTAGCTTGTGAAAATCTTTGCAGTAAAAAGGGACACAATTATGAGGCATCTCAGTCCTCCAAAGGCAGTGGGATGAATCCTGCTGTCCTTGCTAGTCTTTTCGCTATGAATTCCCACGGAGCAAGGTAAATGTTTCTCATTCCTTTGGCCCTCTTGCCTTAGTTGGCCAAGAGCATTCTTAAACCATTTTGCCACATTTAGCAGCTACAGGCTCCCTGGGACCTGTGCTTGGGGCAGAGCCAAAGCCAGACATGAGCACAGAAACAGCACGGGCTCCTTGGCATGAGGCACTGAGCCTGTCTATCCCAGCATGAGGCAATGCTCTTCACCCCAGGCACACAGCGGTGCTGCAGAAATTCATATATGCTCTTCTAAGACTTGAGCATGGATTGGGGATTGGTACGTCAGTCCCCAAGTGGTTTGTGGAGGCAGAAGGCACCACCGGTGGGCTAGCTAGGTTTGGGTTCCTCTGCACATGTAAAAGGGTCTCCCTTGTGTGTTGGAGAGAAATGCTGGGGAGGGTAGAGGAGCCATGTATGAAGCTGAACCCTGAAGAAACTGGTCAGCAGCATGCAAGAGGCCAATGTGTCATGAATGCCCTTGGGAATTGGTTAGCGGAAGACCTGGTTGTGATTTGAATTGTGAATGAAAAATCCAATGTGGTAGCAGTGACCTACTAGATCTCTACAGTTAGGTACAGAAATACTCTGTGGTTACAAATGCCTCTATAGGGCAATCTTGAGGCATTGCTGGCATTTGCAAAAGCTGTACTTATTTCTGTAGTCATCCAAAATTCTTGGGTAGCTAAATTTTACTGGCTGTCATCTCACAGGAGCCCATATAGCTGCCAGTGTGCAGCCCCTGAGCTTCTAGCCACACTGAGTTGCCAGGGGCAAAAACTCAACATTCACAAAATACCTCCTAGCTGTCTCACTTTGCCATGGACATGATGCAAACATAAAACTTCCTGTTAAAATAGCCTCTACTCTATCCCTGTTATTCAGTGGATAAAAAGCCACTCAGGACATACAATGCATAGGAACCAAGACTGTACAGCCTGTCCCTGATTGAATTGTCCAATATTTTTTTTTTTTTTCCCCCCCTATAGGTCTATCTTGCTCTAACTTATTCAATGCTTATTGCACCCAAACTAAGACAGTAAAAGGCTGAAAGATCATTGCTCATTGCATAAGCAAAGTTTCACTACATCCATATATGGGGGCAGGGCAACTCAGTTAGTGAAATACATAGCATGGTTCCTCCTGTTTCTACATTACTGCAACACCCCAGCCTGTGACTCTGAGCAGGGCAAGGGCTCTCTTTCAGATGGTATTTAATGTGAGGTTCTTGCTGCTCACTAAGAGGGATCCCCTGGCACTTTCCACAAAAGCAGAGCTATTAACCTCTCTGACCTGACCATATTCTGCTACTCATCAAGTATCATGGGGGAAGAACTCATTTAGTACTGATTCAGAAAAAGAGTGCCTCCCACTGAATCAAAAACATCACACTTAGCAGCAGCCTGAATATATACGCACATAGACATATGTGTGTTTATAGTATATGTACACATTATGGTGAACAGAAAGCAAAGAGTGATCTGACGTGGTTATAATTCACTGTGTTTCAGACTAATGTGTTACATCATTCAGTGGCAAAACTGACAAGATGTTACATGATCAGATTTACTTACACTAGGCACATTGTAAGCCAAATACAGAATTTTCCCTGATGCTCATATTTTCAGCATCCAGGGAGAAGTCCCTAATGCATGACTGTAGCCTTAAGTAGGTAGATTTACACCAGCAGAAAAATGAAGCCAGGAATCAGGCTCACATTATTTCTCCCATCCCACAGTTTCCTCTCTACACTGTGGCTGCTAACAATAACTTTCCTTCTTGATATGTTGTTCTTTCTGCCAGCTGCCACCTTAAATTAGGCTCTTGTATGTTGTTTGGTAGTACGGATCTTTGGGTTCATGTCAGGAGATGCATTTAACGTGCTTCTGATACTCGAGTGTAAACAGCTGTGACATGTAGGCAATTCTGAACATCCACAACCATCACCACCAATTACCTCCTTTATTAGTCTGACCTTGCGGTGGATACCCAGGGAGAATTTCACTGTCACTCTAAGAATTTCACAGCTTCCTATATTTCATGAATATATAAATACATATATATGCTGTATTTCACATTTTGCTTATTAGCTGCTCTCCCAAACACCAGCCTCTTAATTTTAGCTGCTTCAGTAATAGGGAATAAATCACTTTTTTATGGCTGCTGCACCATTTTTCTGGTAACAGCTGTCATATTGTATTAGGCTCCATTATACATGATGAAGAACGAGGGAGAGGTGGAGCACGACATACATTGCCTAACAAATTTATTATGCTGTTCGACTGATAGGCCTATTCATCTTTCAGCGCTGAGAGTACAGTAAGTCCTACTAACCCAAACTCAGAGCACTCCAGGAAAATGTTAAGAATGTAGATTATATACAAATCAGGAAACTCTGATACTGTGTATTCAGCTGGGATAATCTACTCCTTGATAATGGAGCCGATGTATTTCAGGCATCCATTACCCTTAGGATGTTTTTATGAAAAGGCATTTATAATTCAGTTTCCAAGCACAGTGGAAATCTGTATTGAACAATGGGACTGTTTAGCTTGTGGTTATGTTTATACAGCTCAGACACACTCAGGACTTGTCTACACTGCAGGCTGTGGGGTGATGCAAAGATACCACATCTCGGCTGTGACAGCTCCTGGCTTCATGGTCTGGTGTGGCCATACCCTGTGCCTGCATTTTGGAAGCAGGTGAGTACCCACCAAAAACAATTCAGGAAGTCTCTACAGTGCCAGGAGTGCTGCTCTCCCCTTGCCTGAAAAATCAATTTTTGTTCCTGTGCTTTGAAGCGTTCACCCACAGTCTGAGGTTTCCCTAGTCACGTTTATCATTTCAGCACAGCTGGGCTTTTCTGACACTAGGACATATTTTTAAAAACTGGCAAATGTGAAAGCCTGTTCAAAAGCTCTGACCCCAGGAATGTCAGCAGTTCTTACAGCTATTATGGTCACATGCTGAAATTTAATTTTCCAAGTGGAATCCTTCTAAACAAAGAAACAGACATGTCTATACAGTAAAAAATAAGTAATTGTAATACTGAAATTTTCAGTTTTAGTATAGATTATTTAGGCTATAATAGTTTAGACTACAGAGGATTTCTGTAGGTTTAACAAAGCTTTAAGGAGCTTTTAAAGAATTCTTCTTCTTCTTCCTTTCCCATGCAAAGCTTCCTGCTGTTTCTGTAGTTTCTGGGAATTCCTTAAATCACAGCACTGAGACTCCATACTAAGGAATATACAAATTAAAATCGTTACAATTCGAACTATTACCTAATTATCTTTACAGCAGCATTCATAGTATGGGGAATACTGTAAATTGTGTGGCAATGTTAATTATGTTCAAATGGCAATTGTAAAGGTTTTAATAGTGACCTCTGCAACTAGAACCCTTACTGATCATGTCTAAGCTCCTATATGTAATCACACAGTGACAGCTAAAACACCAAAATCCTATCCTGGCTTGTCCCAAAGTCTTTGTAAAACCTGGGGTGGACTTCTGAGGAACAAATTATTGTTTGGTTGCTTTTCAGAAACCTTTAAATGTCTCTCCCTTTCCTTCAGTAAACAAAAATTTTAGAAGTATTTTACAGAGCTACGGAGAAAGCTGATTCAATCAAAAATTCATACACGGTAATCCATGCTGTTTTGAATTTATAACATTTTCAAAACAATGCTTGAATGAAGACTTCGGCATATCTTTTTTTTTTTTTTTTTTTTCCCTATCTGGATATCAGCACCATTGCACCCAATGAGTCCCTTTTATATTTCTTGTGTGTTTTGAGGCCTATTTGTAACACTTTTTGCTACTTCAAATGGTTCTGTATTTAACTGTTTTCCACACATAGTAAATTCAAAGTAAATTTACCAAGTGTGAATCTCAGATTTTGTGGCCTGAAAATATAGCAGTTTTCTTGCAGAAACAGTCCACTGATCTGGGACAATGGGGAGAGATCTACTTTAAAATCCATGACGCACCAAAGCACACATTTTGTGCTTTCTACCCATTACCAAGCTGTGTAGATAGCCAAGATTTTCCTACAAACCATATTTTTTTTTCTTTTTCTTTTTCTTTCTTTCTTTTTTTTTTTTTTTTTGTTTGTTTAATCACTTATCCACAAACACAAATAAATAAGGGTCACAAAAATTGGGGAACATCTCAAAAGGGCCTTTTCTGGAACTTGGGAGCTAAAGCTCCTGGAAATTTAGATTCTTTGCTAAAACTCAGAAGAGCACTGGACACTGCCATTTCTGGTCAGCTTTGCTAGCTGCAGTGAGCGATAAATGAGACCATATTTTTTGTTCTCTTCATCTTTGAAATTAAGTTCATGTGAGATGCCTTCTGTACCAGTGTACGTGCTTGGAAAGTTTGCAGTTACAGCTTGTCACTGTGCAGGGGTGTTACTCCTCACTCCTTCACTGCAGCCATACAAGATCTAGGCACATTTTGTTTTGAAGAGGTTAACTACGGTTGAACCTTATGAAGTGTTCTGAGTGTTAATGGTCTCTGTTCAGCTCTGCATTGCTTTGAAATAGCCCTGCTTATGCATCTGTTTATTTGAACTCAGATTAGCTAATGCAGTTGTTTATTTTTGCTTAACTAGAGCACTAAAACACTTATTCTATATAGTTTTAATCATTAATTCCTAAGAAACACATTTTTTCAGCATAAGAACTTGGAAAAAGTTGTTCACTCTGAGTGGGAAGAGTAAGATGATTTTATCCACATTTGGGTTTTATTGTTTTAAAAGCGGAAGAGAAATGACAAAATGTTGAGACAATTACATATGTGCAAAATTATTTGTTTATTTGATTTTTTAACCTAGTAAGATGCATGAATTTATTTAAATTTTGTTTGGATAAAATTTTCCCTTGACACTATAGCCTATGTATTTTAATTTGGTTTAATGCCTAGATTCTTTGTACAAAGCCAAAAATAAAAAGTACATTCTCCAGCTATATCTAAGATGATTGCTAGTTAACCACTTTTTAACCTTTCCGTTCTCTGTGAAGAAGCATCATCGATGTCAAAAAGGCTACTCTTATTTCCTTACCTGGAACAGTCTTTCTTAGAGCAGAATGAAACTCTTGGGTCAGAACAAATGTTATGTCAAAAAAGATCATACTGATGTTTTTAAAACAAACTTTCCACTTCTCATTTTGCAATCAGGGCTTCTTTTGAAATTCACCTATTTTCAGGTTCAATGAATGTTAAAAAGCCTAAGTTAAATGTCTTCTGGCCTGAAATGACATTTCTTTCAAATTTGTGTGTTTGTTGCTGTTTGGCAAGAAAACTGTCAAATTTTCATTCTGGGTGGACCAAAAGAAATGTTTTTATTGTTGTTGATTTTTTGGTTTGGCCAGCATACAAATACAAATAAATAAATACTTTATACAGCTCTAGTCTTCAGATCAGATAGAAACAACTTGATCAGCAAAACTGTCCTTTCAGTTTTACATATGTAAACAAGTAACTGTATTTGTTTTCACAGTTACTTCATCCTTATGTAAGAGAAAAGGGAGCGAGATTTCCTGTCAAAATAGTAAAACTGATTTTTTTTTTTTTTTTTTTAAAAAGAAAAACAAACCAGTGCAATAGAGCCACATCTCTCCTGCATGTTGCTTGACACCAGCTGAAAAAGCTGACTTGAGACTCCGCAGAAGCATAGCTTGGAAGCAAGCAAAATAAATTCAGTTCTGCAGGAGTAGAGCAACTCCCCCAGACACTGTACTGGGAGGAATCAGGGGAGTTTCAAGGGTCTGTGGGTGGAAAAGAGGATTAGGAAGAGCCAGCATTACTTGGCTGACCCTTGCTAACTTTCTGACCCCTGTTTTCGCCCCCTGGGAGCTGGGCTCTGGCTGTGGGAACAGCACCTGCCTTCCCCAGTCTGTCTCCACAGGGGCTGCTGCTGCCCCAGGGGCGCCTGGGGCCAGGAGCAGTGGCAGCCCAGGAAGAAACCTCTGTGGCTCATCTGCTACCTCCTGCAGGCAGTGCCTGGGCCCTGAGGTGCCCGTGTCTGTGGGGTAGGGGCAGAGGTGGGGCAGAAAACAATCAGGGGGAGAGGGCTTAGCCTTGCTGAACGAAGCACCCAGCCCCTTGTCCTTGGGTGAGATCCCAGCTGGTGGTGTGCCATGGACCTTGTTGTGATCCTGTCACCCTGATGAAGTCAGCACGGAAACATAAGCTGATACCATCTTTACCCATGCCCTGTACCCAAAGCTGGTTTTGGGTCACACAGGCGGATACCAGAGGTTACCCATGCATCTTCTTCAGTCATCCATAGCTACACCATAGTATTCCCTTTACACTAGAGGCTTTGGAACAGCAGCTACAAGAAACAGAATCTGAGTAACATAAATAAACCGAATGCTGGAGACATTCTCTACAGTACTATGTCTCTCTTACGGTAGGTAATGCAAGGACTAAAGTAAACTACACACATATTTCAATACACATGTATGCAATATACAAAAATATGTGCGCTACAGACTGAAAACATAACCCTGCTTGGGCCAACAGCTACAGCTCCACTGGTTTCTACACAGACAGATATTCCTGTAGAGTATCAAGTGTGCACTCTGAGCACACATGCAAGTGTGCACATCTGTGTGTCTAGTCTCAACATTTTTTACGCTTGAATTCTGGTTTAGAGGAAGATCATTTACCCTACAATAGCGATGCACCACATAACATACCAACACAGAGGTCATAAAAGACCCAGTACCAATGTGACACACAGGTCAGTGCTATCACCACTAGCAAGCATTTTGCCCCTACAAGGTTGATTTCAGGCCCATGGAAAAAGCTGAGGAGATTTCTGTTGAAGCAGATATTTTCCCATTCCCTGCTACCTAATCTTTCCCTCTCTTTACCTTTTTCTTCCTCTCCCTCCAGTTTCCTTCTTTCTCCAGTTCAAATTCTCCTTCCTCTGAATAATACCACTGTTACACATTTTTCTAAATCTATCATCATGTTTAATCATAACAGAGAATCAAAATAGTAACATCAC
Source organism: Oxyura jamaicensis (assembly GCF_011077185.1). Lineage (NCBI taxonomy): Eukaryota > Metazoa > Chordata > Aves > Anseriformes > Anatidae > Oxyura > Oxyura jamaicensis. The sequence goes on from NC_048894.1 coordinate 58,979,407, forward strand.
CATATTTCTTTCCATATCTGTATTCTGTAGTGTCTCTCATTACCATGACTTGTACAGAAAGAATAATTATATTTATTTGCTTTTTTTCACCAGGTAACTAGCAGAATATTTGTTACGTAGGACAGGAAAGAAGACTTATAAATGTCCGGACATAAGAGAATTAAAAATGATATACAAATATTACATTCTAATACACATACCCACACATATTTTGTGCATCAAAACACAGCAAAAAATGTTCTAGCAGGGTTAGTGTACATGTTTTCCTAAATACAGAGCAATACATCTCTGTGCTTTCCTAGCCTACGTTCAAATCAAAGTAAATTAAGTTAATGTAAAAGTCAAACCTTCCTTTCTGCCTCTTCATTTAGCTTGGGAACAGAGGACAAGCAACAGCTCTGGATCCACCATAATGACAGGTGATTGGTGTGATCTTTCCCATCATCACTTCAGTAGAAGCTCAACCCAATGGCACATCACTTTGAGGACCAAAGTAAAAGACTGCTCAACCCTCGGGAGCTGGGGGTGCTGCAGGCTGAGCAGACAAGGTGGAAGCTTGTTTCCACCCCACTTGTGCTGATGGACAAACTGGATCTAGAAATGATAGGACAGTCTTTTTCCAATAGGGAAATATAGAAATGCTCCTAATCCTCTTTTTCTAAAAAGTAAAATACAGTAATACAAATAAGATGTTGTGTTGAGCATACAGTTATACAATATTCAGTTCTACATATAGGTACTGGACTCTGAAGTGGAAAATTATTAATATAGAAAAAAGCTGGACAGGTTGATGTCTGAAGATGAGTACAGGTTTTGAGATAAACGGTGAAGCAATTCATTGTCTGAAGAATCAGCAAAGGGAGGGGAAAGAACTGTCTCTCAGAGTATCAGATCTTGGTGATTACTGCAATACTTTTAGACAAATAAGATTTGGATCTGTCTAGAGCTATATGAGAAGCAGAAGGAAGAGAGACCTCCATTCTGATTTTGATCTTATGTCTTGGGATGTGTCCATTTCAATATCTTTTCACTTGTTACATTTCTTTCCCCACCTGCTGCTTCTTCCCCATCCTTGGAAGAGCAGAAGCTGGCAGAGATGAGCACTTGCTTATAGTCCTGCCTGGTTGTTTAGGGTCTGCTGTGCAAGAGCATAACTCACACAGGCAGTGGTCAGACATCTGATCTGAGACTCGTGTTTCCCTTGTAGCATATGGCATCTTGACAGAAAAGTGAATCGGGGAGTTCCTAAAGTGAACAGCCCTCAGAGGCAGTTAGCCTAAACCATAAAAGTGAACGTTCTTTTTATGAGCCCTCGGTGAGAAATAAAACTGCAAGCAAGTTGTTGAGATTGTTTTAAAGGAGGCAGCTCCAATAAGGTCTTATATCTTCATTTCAATAAGAACACAGAAACCTGCTGATTAATTGCAATGTGTTTTTAGAAACTTTGGGATGCTTCAGGTGGCTACAAATAACACTGGAGCTTTAAGCAACAAATGCTTGGATGAGCTCAAACATTCTGGGTTTTCCTGTACTTAATATGTTGCATTTCTATCTTGATATGTAATGTCACAGATGGTAATATTAGTCATGAAAGAACAAAGAAGCCAAGTCCGTGGACAAATTAAGGTGGGGGGTGGGTGGGGGGTGGGGAACAGAGAGAGAAAGGAAAGAAAAAGAGAGCAGTGAATGCCTACAGCAAACAAGTTTTATTTTAAAGCTCCTTTATACACGCTGAACACCTTCTCAAGATCTATGTGTTGGCAAGAGCAGCCATAGAAGGCTGTAAATCCTTAACCTGGCTGGTATCCACTGCAAAAAGTAGAGCAAGCAGTGTGGTGAAAATACTTTGAAATGAATGGATGAACTTAATTTAACAATGGACAGCCATCCCACAAACTCTCATGCAAGTTTGTGGTGGCTTCCTCTCCCCTTTTATTTTTACTTATTTTTTATTTATTTTATTTATTTTTATTTTATTTTATTCTTTAAATTAACTGCACAGCCCTTCTCCAAAAGGGGGATTTAGGAGGTCTGCCTTTATCTTCTTTGCACCTTTCAAATGTCTTATTTTACCATTTGATTACAGTCCCTTTTACCTACCATGAAGAGCTTAAAGGAAAGCATTTTGATAGATTAAGTTCAGGTACGAAAAGAAAGAACAAAACAGTGACTGAAGGCACCATTTGAAAAACAGATTTTAAAGCCCATGGAAGTACATATGCTAGACGGAGTTGTGGGGGAACGTCTTCCAGCTCAACACATTACACGATCACTACTGCTTGCTAAGTTAATTTCACTCCCATGAACAGAGGAAGTGGAGCTGATGTTAAATGAGGTAGCATACTTCCATGAAAGAAACACATCTCTTGAGCAATTTCTAAAGCCAAATATACAATCCTATTGAAATAAATTCAGGTGTAGAACAACTGTACTTAGTCATCTAAGTGTTGGGGAACACAGTGAGAAAGACAACATCTTGGCCAAACAGCTGTGAATTGATGCAATTAAAAATTTTTGTGAAAGGAATGAATTCCTTTCATAGAAGGCCAGTTCAGACATGATGAGAAAAAAATCACCTATAGTAACTATAACAGTCTGTCCATATGGTCAGCTGAGAAACAGATGTCCCACTTTTCTTTTGCACTTGGTTGACTTTGAAGAGGTTGGAGTATATATGATGACAATTTATGAGAATTTGAAGGTTGAACTCTCAAGGAGGAAGGACAGAAAAGGGTGGCTCACAGGTGTGAGTAAGGCAATAGAAATGAAGTAACTCATTTTTAGGCTGGGCAATAGGGAAAATTCCTAACACTGATTTTATTGTGCCATGGAATAGAGTCCTCAAGTGAAGGTATAGATGCCTAATAGTCTGAGATGGAAAATACTACATACTGAGAGTACACTTTCACTGGCAAGGAAACACATAATTTAACAGGTCTTTTCCATGTCTATGATCCTATAACTTGGGGCCATTCCAATGTGTAAAGCGAAAGGAAAGATATACTGAAATTCTGTGTCTCCTTTATAAAGCACTTGATCTATCTTGACATATTCAGGCACATATAGTGAAGCTATTTTGTTTGAAAGATTTTATTATTTGGAAGGAGATTTGATCATTCTCCAGAGACTGAATAAATATAGCAAAAGCAGAAATAATGGCAAGTGTTACCCTCTCCCTTTAATGTCATTTATTTTATAATCCAGATTTGACAGTCTTTACTGTTGCACTGCTTGGATTCCCTCGAGAAAGAAATAGCAAATTAAGTTGCACTGCATATGATGGTTTTGTAATTTCATTCACATTTGTCATATGTCACTTTCATTCTCCAAATCCAATGTTTTTACATAGTCCACAAAGCAGAAGGTCTGATTTCCATTTACCACTTTATTTTATCCTATATTGAATGGGTAAGAAAGAAGCTTAAAATCACTGTTTCAATAGTGCAACCTGAGAATACACTCAAAGATTTACATTCTATTTAAAGTCCAGAGTGTAAATGACCTTTTTCAAAGACCCAATATTTTTATTAACATTTAGCAAAGTTATATTTTAAAGAAATAAATTCAATGGGTTTAGATGGTTAGGATGAATACTTTGACTACTTCTGAGTGATTTGGGGCAGTGAGATCTTAGCCCTTCTGCCACAGAAGAATACAGTAAAATTAACTTTGGTCAGCTGAAAATGTATTGCAATTAAATAGCATGACATACAAGTGCATTCCAAAGGTTTTTATTTTTTATTTTATTTATTTATTTATTTATTTATTTTTTTCAACCTGCTGGAAATATAGGCACAAAATTCGACCTTTCAAACATTGACATAGAGGATTCCCTTCCTCCCACAGTTCCATCTGGTTGATGTAATCCACACAGTCGGGCTAAAAGATATATTTTCCTAGGTCATGAATCACGTCAACTCTACTTCACAACATGAGGAAAAAGCACAAACTACTGCTTCTGCTCCAGAACTAACGTCAGCCCTTGAACATCAATGTCTATTTCTATTTAGGAATTGTTTCCAGTGAAAGGTAAAATTTGAGAATCTTATTTCTTAAAAGAATAAAATGGTAAAATGCACATGGATAAATATTCTCTTCATGCTAGGATGCATAGATCTTAATAATTGAATTTTCACAAATCTATGGAGTGGAAATGAGATTTTTTGTTTGTTTGTTTTGTTTCTTTGTTTTTATATGTGCATATCCAACCAAGGTAGACTGTATGAAAATCTATGGGAAAAAAAGTAAAATGTGAAAAGAGGAAACAATGTTAAAAATATAAAGTGGTCTTGACCTTCATGTAGTATTAAAAGTATTTAATGTGTTCATGGCCAGCTGACTGACTATCACACCTTACGTTGTGAAACATGGCTGTCCCAGAATTTATAGTCCTGCAAAAGACTGAATGTAGATATATAAATAAATTCAAGAAACATTTCTCCTGTAGTTAATTTACAAATAATATGACAGCTGTGAGGATTAGGTGTCAGAATTAAAAATGCATGGCATAGTCTTGTTAGGGAAGATGCTTTTAGAGCACATGAAATACAGTATTATCTCTTGTGAGGTCTCACTCTAGGCAGTAAAGAAAGTTCAAATGCTGTGTTTTCTGACATTGCAGGTTTTGATACACACAGACAATGTCCTAAGGATATCGGTTTTAATGTTGTAGGTTGTTGATATTTTCCTTTTCTTTAACATATTAACAGAATTTTTACAGAGATCCAAGTCTACTCTTTGAGCATTTGTGTTTGTTCATGTAGAATTCATCCCAATAGATTGGTTTCACCAATATAATTTGTTAGTTAAACAATAGCTTTAGAATCAGCCAGAGAAACAAAACCAAACATGTCTACTTGATTTTTCTTCTGGGATCCATAGAGGAATAACTACTTCGTTTACACGTTAAAGTTAAGTCTGTCTGGTGCTGAAGGGAATATGGTTCTTCCTCATTCCTTTGGCTCTTCTAGGTTTAAAGATTTTTATTTTTATTTTTAACCTGGCTTAAGAGTCACAGCACCAGAGACAGCATTGCATAAACAACATCACTTCTGTGTTTCTTTACAATTTCTGAAGTATGTTGAAGAAAGATGGAAAACATCATCTATGAACACACAGACAAGAAACTTCCTGAACTTTGTATCATTTAACAACTCATATCTGTGGTCACAAGATGCAGACAGGTTGCATGATTCTTGTTCACAATTCTAATAGCCTAAGAGGTCAATCGCCAGCCCACAAAGCTATGCAAGAAAGCTCTCTCTGCATGCAATTCTTCTGTAGAAGTCTCAGTGTTTATCTTCTCTCCTAGCAGACAGTACACACAAAGATAGGACATTTTTTTCTATCAAAAGCAGGGCACTTCCTCCTGGAGATAAACCTGACTGGTCAGCTGACTCTGAATGAAAACTATGTCAGGCACTCTGAATGTCCTGACAAGATACCAGATTTCTGTGGATGAGGCACTGCCCAAAGATTGCAGTGAATTGTGTTCTGAGCAGTCATTGCCCTACTGACTGGCCTTCTCCTTCTGATACTAAAAACGCTCTTCTGAAGAGGCTCCTTTTTGCCAGCACTTTATCACAGTGTCTTGGTTTTTGTTCATCCCAACATCACCAGTATGTGGAATTGACACAGGAGAGGGGCAAGCTACTGGAAGTAGCTATGGCAGCAAGCTGGGACCAGTAACATGGGCACAAGTTCTTAGCAGTCTGAAATAACAGCTCAAGAGTGGTGTACATGAGACTAGAGACATAATCTGGATATCTGTACACTAGACACATAATCTGGATATCTTTTGTCTTTCAGGTATGTCATGGAAACCCTACTATTCTTTCCTGTATAGAGATGAAGGAGCTACAAATGTCAAAGCTTAGTTGTATAATGTTTGAGCCTTCTGCCATTTGATTTTTTTTTTTTTTTTAATTTTTTTTGGTCAACATTATAAGGAGCTACAATATTTTACACCTATCTCCAGTTTGGACAGCTGGTTTTTCTCCTACTAAGAGAAGGAATTGCTTTGGTAGAAATGAAGAGCTGTCTGTCTACAGGAATCAGCATATCTGTGGGCTTGCTGTTTCAATGTTGATCTCTCCTGCTTTATTACACAAAGGTGCTAAACAAAACGTACATTGTTGACTGCATCATAAGCATTTTGTTCTTCTTTCCTCTTCTCTTTGCCATTTCAAGCTGAATATCAGACCAAAAGTAAGCTGAGAAGCTCTAGAAAGATGTTGAGGATGGGTACTAGCTAATGAACCATATAGACAAGATGAAGTCAGATGCTTTTCAGAGATGCAAAGCAAAAGGACAAGAGACAACGGTTACACAATCCAGCAAGTTTTGCCTGGTTTTAAAAAGTAATTCTTCTTCATGAGGTGGTGCAGTATGAACCAAGTGCCAAGAGAGCTTGGGGAATCCATCTTTGAGGATATTCAAATGTCACCTGGAGTCATTCTTCAGAAACCATACCTAACTTCCACGTTAGCCCTGCTTTGAAGAGGAGGTTGGACTAGGTGATACCCCAGAGGTCTGTCCAACCTACATTCTTTCACTGTTCTCTATGATACGAAAACCCCTGTATTTCATGAGAGAAAGGTGAGGCTCTCTTTTCCCTGGAGGTGTCACTCTAGGTATGATTCACCCAGGAATTTGAAAAGTTACAAGAGATGACAACTCCAAGACCTTTTGCAACATGTCCTGTCTTTGTCTACCTCCATGATCCCTGGGCCTGTGAGGGTGAGCATAGGAAGAGGTACAGCTAAAAGCATGGCAGGTGATGGAGATCCTCAAGATGCTGTTGGAGGTGTGATAAGCAGACAGGACAGATATGATATCTGTGCAGTGTGCTGCAATTCAACCAAGTGTTTGGGCACAAACTGCTGTGCTTGTGCCCTGTCATGTGGCGATCTGTGTGAGAGAGGGGCTGACTGTCCTGCAGCTGTGGCTTCCAACCCTCTTTATGTCTTTTCTTTAGAAGAGATGGGGGCCAAGGAAAACCCACCTGGCCGAGGCTGTCAGCCACAGGAATATTGTTGACAGACTGGGGCGGACCTGCCTGCTGAGACTCTCAACAGAGAAGGAAGCAAAAGGCACACGTGGTTTCATATGCCTTTGGCTTTTTTTGGACTAACTTGATCCCTGAAGCCTGTAGGAAAGCAGAGCTGAGGAGGCAAACTGCTCCAAAAGTAAATGCCGCCTGGGGACTTGGCTGGGAATTAGACAGACATGTTACTGAGCCAAACTGTAAATCTAAAATTTTGAAATAAAGTTTGGAATTTTCCTCAGAAATCTCAGCCACCAGGAGGTCTGGCTGTAAGGCTAGTGCCAGAAGAGGCAGAAAAAACTGGACTGAACTTCAGCAAGCAAGATATTCCCTGATTGCCAGAGATTGGCAGACCTGGTTTCAGCCCTGCTCCTTGAACACACTGAAGCAGCTATCAGAAAAAGGCACCTACTGTAAAAAAACTTGGGGAGTTTAGTGGGTGGTAAGAGCCTGCTTTTTGCTCAGGCACCTCTTAGGAGTCAGTCAGAAGCAGCATGCTGATCTCAGTAGCAGCAGAGGCTTATACAGTTGAGAAAACAAAGTTGAAAACAAACAGCTGCATAATGTATTGCAGTAAGGCTTTCAAGGCACAGAGATAGTGGGTCATAAACAAGTCCCCCAGTACTGGAGGATATCCAACAAGGCACAAGGCCTAAAAAGAACTTTTTTTTTTTTTTTTTTTTTTTTTTACTCTTCATGAGATGAAATGCACACTGCAGGAAAATCCCGCGCAAATCAACATAGCGTCATGGAAACCACGAGACCATCAATAAAAGTAATAAATGGAAAGGGTTATAATAATATATACTTAGCACTTTACATTTTCAAAGTGCTGACAGGACATTAATCCTCAAAATACTCTTGTGAGGGCAAAGGCAGCTTTAATATTTTGAGGTGGGCTTGTGAAAAAAATTTTGGTCTCAGATTGATCTGACCTGACTTCTGTTCACTATGATCAAACTATTCTGAGTTAAACTGGATTAGACTATTTTCACACTAGATAACACGACACTTCATTGTTTCTTCTCTGAACATAAGAAGCAGAGCCCAGCATCTGCTAGACCACACTCTTATGCCAACACTGTAAAACAGCTTTTAAGGTCAATTCTTCCTCTTAGCTGGGGCCTATGGGCCACTGTGTTTACTATCACTGGAGAATTTTTTTACATTCAATTTCTCAGTTAACCTTTTTCTCCAGTTAAATAACTATATAAGACATAGCTGCCAGTAATTCATGTACCAAAATATACAGACTGGCCATTTCCAATGATCAGAGAGGAGAATTGCCTCCAAGATAGCCAGAAAATGATAACAAGAGAACATAAGTTATATTTTATAACTTCAAAGGGCTGCTTTTTATCTTCCATGGATTATTTGTTTAACTGCAGTTTTGAATTAGCTCTGCTTCTCCCTGTCTAAATGCTCAGGCTGCCGGGAGCGGGTGGGGAGGATGGTCAGTTGTTCAGTTCATTGCATGTTTTTGCTCCTATTTGTTTTCCTTGGGGCTGTTTCTTCTATTACCTCTGTTACTGCTCATTATCTCAATAAGTCAAAATGTCACAAGAGCTGGATACTCCTGTATAGTAGTGCAAGATGGATTTCATTAAAAAAATATGAAATGAAATAGATGGTTATGAATAGAACATGTATCAGAAGCACAAAAGCTAAGATTCAAAAAAGGAAGGAAAAGAAAAAAAGGGAGAAAGGGAATCCAAACTAAAGTCTTTAAGAGAAATGATTAGTCAAAACCAGAACTAGAAGAGGAGATTGGGGGGCTGTGGAGAGAGTGAAGAAGTAGAAGAACAGAGAGAACTAGACCCCTACTTCCCAAATATTTCTAAATAGCAAGCAGTTCAGGGTATAGGATATTCAGCTTAACTGTATGATAATTCATATTCTGCTAATGTAACCTTAAAACTAAATGAGCAAGTACTTGAGAAGTGTGATTTTATAATAATTGGGACTGATTACATTCACTGCTATAAGCTGTTAGTAAGAATGCTAACTGTAAGTAACAGGTAACTAAAAAGATTTTAAAAAATAATGCCAGCACAATTTAATTTTACACACAATTTCTGAGTAAACAAGGAGTTGCTTGTAAAGGTCTTAAGCAGAATTTATTAGGAATGTTCTTCAAAAAATGGTATGATCTAAGCAATGTTCTTCTTCAGAATCATGGCCATACAATGGCTTTCATAAAAATGGGAAACCATAACCCACCCATTAGAAAAAATTTTAAACTGTGAATTCCTAGCAGAAACTGTAGAATGAATATTTGTTGCCAAATTGTGGCACAAGCAGATATTTGGTGGAGGCTAATGGGAGGAGGTGCATGTGTGGGCACCTGGGTAGGGAAGAAAGCTCTGAAGTTAAGTTCTGCAAGATTTTGTTACATTGGGGATTCCCAAATGCATCTCCAACATCTAGAAGATGATTTGATTTCAAATCATCTATATTGATTGCCTAAGGAGAGAGAAAGAAAGCTGAGAAACAACTTTGAAATGTGTAAAATCTTTGAAGATGAAGTCCTCAATATGAGTGAATCACGCTTTATTTATTAGCAATAATGAAAGGAGGTTAAAAAGGATGTGAAATGACCAACCACTTCATATCACATGATGGGAAATCACCTCAGTGAATATAAGCAAGCAAACTAAACTGTGGTGGCCTAAAATTTCCATTCTACTGTCTATTAGATAAAAGGCAATGACAATTTAGTCTGCACGCAGACTGTGGGTACACAATTTCAGTGACCCAAGCAAATCCCAGATAGATTGTAACTACTGCTCTCAGTTCTGAAAACTATGAGTTCAGAAATTTAAGCTGATATAAATAGTGTGTTTTGCCATCGTAAGCTCTCCCTTTTGCTTATCTTTAGGTTTTATGCAGGAATACAGTGGTATTCCTTCTAGGCTATTCTTCCCACTAAACACTCTGTCCAAACTCTTAATGATCCTGAGTCTTCATATAAAAAAACTCATACAAGACATGATAAACATGAAGGCAATTAGCTACACCACCTGCCCCATTCCACCTACTTTCCTGACGCTGCAGGAGACACCACCACATTAACAACAACTACAAATCCAGATCCAGACCCAGACCAACAAGATGTCCTTCCACAAACTTCCAATTATGTTTATTTTTGGCTAGTGCATAAGACAAACTTCCTTTTTGCATTGCATTAGTTTATCCCAGGAAGTATTGAAAACTAGAAAATGGCAAAGCTTCTCCACAAACTATCAAAGAAAGAGGAAAGAAAAAAACCAACAACAATACAACAAAATGCATAAATTATAGGAAATCATGTGCCTTTTTAGCCAGATCGGCATAGCGGAAATGTGGACATTCATTTGGAAGAAAAGATTTGTTTTTTGTGGCAAAACTGAATATATAACTTGTGCTTTCTACCAAGTAAACTCTAATCACTCTACATAATACATACGCATATTTGAGGTTGTATGTTGGCCAAGGGCTAGAAAAATATAACCAACCAAAACCAGACATTCCTCATTCCATGATGAAAATACCTATTTACTGCTCTAAAAGGGAATAATTAAAGATCTCCTTCCTTGAAACTGTTCTCACCAAAAAAATATATTAGCACAGCTAACCAAGTCTTTTGCAAAAGAGTTGAACAAAATAAAAAATATAGGCATATTCAGGTCACACACGGTTAAGACAAATCTGTATCCCCAATATATTGCTGTACCTTGAATTCTCATCTACTTCTTATTACATTCAGTGTAAATACTTCCACTGGTTTATGGTGTACAGATCTGACTCAACATTCAAAGTGCAAAGCTTTAAACATTTGCATACTTTCCCTAATATTGATTAGAATACAGATGACAAGAATTGGGCATGCACATAAGAATCCTGCTAACCAGGAGCCATAGGGAATTGCTTCTATATCAACAGGTAACTAAGAATAATACCAGACTACCCAATGTAAAGTTGAGTGACTATTCTACCGTGGGCTAGCTAACATATTCTGATTGATTGAATTTTCAATATTTTCTGACAGATCTAGTGGTGGTGTTTGTACTTAGACCTGTATGTCAGAGGACAAGTCAAAGTAATTATGAGGATGCTAACTGTATTATTTAATATGGCATAGGTAACTACTGGAACACAGCCTTGTTGCTTATGTCTCTAATGCCACGGCACTGAAATTAAGGAGACGGTTAAAAAAGCTTTTGTGAAAAACCCTTAGAAAAAGTCTCCCTTAGAAAAAAAACCCTTAGAAAAACTCTTAGAAAGAGTGGAACAAAGAAGAAACTACTGCTATCACTGTTCTGAAAATTCTTATCAACAAGCAGATCTGAACTGTTTTTACTAAAAGATAGTGGGAAACAATACTCCTATATGTAAGCTTACTTTCATTTCCTAAGCAGGGAAGAGAATTTACTTGCAACATATACTTAAATTTTCAGATTTTTTGCAACGTCTTTTTTATATTATTGATTGCTAAAATACAGTAAATGAAAAAACAATGTGTATATGGCATTATTTTTATGGATGCAGTTTAAGTCCACTGGAAGAATGTTAATACCAAATTGACTCTCCGGGACACTAATTGTTGCATCAAAATTTCTTATTTCCACTTCATTTAAGTTCCTTTCCTAATATAAAATAAGAAGCATTTCTATCAATATTACTAGAAAATGACTGAACTGACACCAAGGTCAAGGCAGCTGGACTGTAGAAAGGAGGATGACTGCTCAGTTCTACATCACATGGCTTTCCCTTTTGACCTAGTATCTTGGCAGAAATAAAAGAAAAAGTCTAATTTTCCCAAATACCTGCAAGCAGACACTGTATCTATAAGAGGCTGAAACAAAGACACCATTCATTGTATAATTATTAGCCAGATCTGAAAAGCATCAAAAAATATTCTTAATCTTTGTTGTTTGAAGCTGTGTGCTCCATTTTGCTTAGGTGAACCATTTATTGCACAATTTATGCTAAACAAAGTGTTCTCCAATTCACAATCCATTGTTTCATAAAAACAGAGGAAAAATGCAGAAAGTATGTGCCCACCTCTGTTACTACTTTGCATCACACATGAGATAATCTTCAGCTACTGTTAAGCATCTGTGCTAGAGCTTAACAATATTTGGTTTTAAATGTCTAACCTGAATGCAATCACCAGGGAAGCTGCACAAAGAGACTTTGCATCTTTATAAATATAAATGGCTGAAAGGAAAATGTCAACAACAACAAAAAATCAAACTCCATGCATTTTCTACAAACTGACATGCAGATGACGTAAATCTTTTGTTCTACAGTGGAACACAATTTTCTAAACAAAAGGATTAAAACAGCCAACTGATTTTTGGTAGTAATATTGAAAACTGACACAGAAGTTTCAGTAAGAGGTTTGCCAGTTGGCACAAAAAAGAAGGGAAACCCCTCCAACAGGCAGCACATGATAGAACTCCTCCCTCCTAAATACACAGAAGCTGCAGCACTTATTTTGCAAGTTTCTTCTTTTTTGATCCTTACATTGAGGTGGTTTCCACATGTTATATTCAGATTTTTAAACCTTGCCCTCGTTCCAGTGCTATAAAAGCAGAATAATTCTGTTTATATGAGTGGGCATCTAGAAGAGAACCTGGCAGAGAGCATGAATTGAAAATAGCTTGTTTTCTTGATTCATGAGCTCATAACTTATCTCAAACCAGTTACTCGGGGCAAAGCACCCCTTACATTCCTCTACGTGCCTCCTGTGTGATGGTTCCCACTAGGTTGCAGCTTCACAGCCAGCCCTGGGAAACTCTCAGGAAGCATCTGGAGCTACATTAGTAGAGCAAAGGGTGGCACTGGTCTGCTTAATTTCAGAAAATGGCAGTGTTGGAATTACAATGTGGTGACAGGACTCATCAGAAGAATTTATTTCCATGCTTTGGGCCTGTGGCCTAATGAATTGGAAAATATTTGCATATGTCCTCTGCTTAAGCTCTAAATTAAAGTGACATCTTTCATTAAAAATGCCAGTTTTACAAACTGAAATGCATGACATGCTATTGCCTGTTTGATAGTTCAAGCTTCCTTGTAGACTTATGTATCATAATATATTTTTCTTGGCATACGTGGGAATATAAACTCCCCATAGATTAAAGTCTAAGCCCTGAATAGGATATTCAATGCATTGTCTATACTATTTCTGCGGAGAGTCAGGCCCCAAGGGCCTGTTTCTGCATCTGCTGGAGATCTTCCAAAGAGTAGTGCTGCTCTGCAGAGTAAAGAAATGGTTTGATAACACTCCTTATGTAGCTTGCCGAGCCAGATAAAGACAGCAAGGAGAGATTTAATTTACACTTCAGAGGTTCATGATTGTGTTCTGCTAATGAAGTGGTCTGATTCAGCTTTTCTGGCTGAAAATATGAAGACTGATAAGTTATGTTGCAACATTATTATTAGGAGTTTCAGGGGTAATATACATACTCTCTGAGTTGAGATTTTGCCTAGAGCTATACTAATCTAGTGAAGTGGTACAATCCAGTGAGCTCTGTGCTAGAGTGGGCTAAAGGAAAAGTGAAACAATTCATGAAAGATATATTTTTAATTCCTATTTCCTCAAATAGATGCCACGAAAAGTCTTGCAAAAATCACTTCACAGCATTGAGAGATAATAGGGTGAGTGTTTCTCTCACAAAGAGCAAAATTAGTCTGTACCCCTCAAAAGTCCATGTATCTGTGCTAATTTTAAGGTGCCTGCCAAAACCTCTGCAGCTTCCTGAGCAAATGTAATTAATTACAGTATTTGCTTTTGGTGCTCATGCAGCTTAACCTGTACATAACATAGCACAGGAATGATAAATCACCAACCGTGCATACTGACAGTACTTTTCTGTGTTTGCCACATACTACAGGCACTAGGTAGTAAGAAACACACACGGAGGTCTCTTGACATGGGAGGACTCTTCCCCTCATGAGCTGCCTTCCTCCTCCCCTCTGAGCTTGCTTTCTTTTTTCTAAACACCTTATATATTGTGTTTCCCTTCCTTCCCCTGCCCACAAGAGTTCCCACATACCACTTTAAAGGAGAAGTTTTTATTTCCTTTTGTGCACTATGTGCGGATATGCAGACCCACTCATCTGTTGCTAAATGGTGTTTAAGTCAGTGATGTTATACCAGCATAAAGGTGGTGTGAAAGGGCAGTTTGGCTCAGTGTAGTCTTCATCTGTTCAAGCTCATACTAGCACATTGAGTTCCAAATAATTAGGAGCTCCTCTCCAGCTGGTGTTTTGGTAGAATAGGTGGTTGAGCAACCCAGTCTGGATTTTCCTACTTCTGAAGATGCCTTGAACATTACATACACTTTCCTAATATGTTTTCAGTATTGGCTATAGCACAGCAGTGGGTGGAATGACAAATAGGTATTCTTTGGGAATGAATTGCCACTGTCAGGGTTCAGAAGAGTTCAGAGCATTACATTAGTATTTATTTACTGGTGCTTTCCACTGTTTGCTGGAATTTTTCCCCTGACCAATCCATGCAGATATACTTAGAGGAGAATTCCCTTTGCTTCACTGCCAGAGCTCCCCCTGGGTTTTATCACCCACAAAGTCTGCACACTGCTGCAGGAAATACAGGAACTTGGACTGATATTTTGCATATTCAGGTAGCAATCTTGGTCCTGTTACTGACCTGCTGTGCCCATGTTTCTATTGAGGCTTTTTGGAGACAGCCTGAAGCATAAGGTTAATGGGGTGCATATCACACAACTTAATGTTAAGGATGAGATCTATTTATTTATTTATTTTAAATTGACATATTTCTGTTTAATAAGTTGTGAGGCACCAAACGGATATGTCAAACTCACCCACTCTCTAGCCCCTCCGTAATACTAAATATACTTTGAAAATGAAAAGGGAATATGAGGGTTGAAACCAATCAATGGAAAACTTAGTGTGCCATCACAGAGGTTTCTGGATATTATAAATCTCTTTCCACTGGACTTTCATCCAGAAATTCGTGTGGTTTCTGTTAATTGCTAGAGCACAATGAAGATTTCTAACTGAATCATCTGAAAGATTATTTTAAAGAATGACTACATTAGCAAGTATTATCAGCTTCCTGCTCAGACTAAAAAGAATTCATTCTTCTAATGCAACCAATTCCATTTTTTCCCTGTCTTCTGCCTCCTCTTGTCTTCATTCCCTTGGGTTTCACAAATATACAGTAACAATTAATTATGACTCAATCCAAGGAGGTTAACACTGTACTATTAATAAAACATTTCTGGGGAATTATAAACTACATCTGCATTCACAGAGTATATAGGTAGAGATATTTATTCATGTATTATTCATCAGGAGATGATGAACTGAATAGGGAAGGTTGTATTAGTGTGGATAAATTAAGAACAGATGAATACCTCACCTTAAAAATTAAAGTGAATGTGGATTCCCCCCCCCCCCCCCCCCTTGGAGACTTTAAAGTGTTCTTTCCCTCTTCTCTATTCATCTCTTTAGTTATTTATATGATTCTTCTAATGCTCCCTCTACCTTTCCAAGCTTTGTTCAATTATAGCATTATATGAAAAAAGTGAAGCTAGAAGTATCACAAAAATCATATTAACTAGAGATTTGCAGAACAAGGAGTATACTGTAAACACTTGTTTAAAACATTTCCCAACATTGTTATTTGCACTCATATTATTTATCTGCAGGGAAAAGTGGCTGTATTTCCTAGCATGTTATTTAGACATAAAGAAATGTCAAAAAACTCTCTCCAAAAACATACAGTATTTCAATTTAGTTGTCCTAAATTGTTTTTAATAAAAAGACCTTCTACACTGCATCTTTGAACATATAGTAAAAACAAACTGCAAGTTAATTCATATTTAAGTATTGAAATGCCACTCTGTAGGTGGTAAAGAACCAATACTATAGTATCAGACGAGGACACTACACTACTTAGTTGTGGAAGAATGTATTTAAGAATGCTGTCTCATCCACAGCAATGACAAAATTGTATTAATTTAAATGGTGCCCAGATTTCATCACCAAAATGTCACTAGTTCTGTACTAAAGCATGGCCTTAACAGGGATCTTATGCTCATGCTAAACACACACACAAACACAGAAGAAAAAAAATCCTGAACTTCAAAATCCCAAACAGCTGAGATAACCCATTAATTTATTTTTAACAATCCATCAAGTAGTCATGAATTTGCTGTTTCATTTCATTTTAAATAAAATGCCATTAGATCCGTTGAAAAAAAAAGTGGCAAAGCATCAGCATTAAAATTTCGATGGGAAAAAGGCCCACATTTTCAATAAACATTTAATCACAGATGCAACTCTCTAATTAAAATATTTGAAATATTGAGGAGGTTTTGCTATTTAAATTATTATTTTCAGAATGGAACTGGGAATTATCTGAGTGCAAAGTTTTCCGTTTCCCAAACAAGTATAACTCTTACACTATAAAGATAAGCTTGCTCACTTGTTGAATTATACATACCTAAAAAACTCTCTTTTTTTTTTTTTTTTAATTGCTGGGGAGGGGGCAAATTTGGAGGGAGAGGAAAAGAAGATGATGAGGGTAGTAAAAAGGAGTTTGTTGTTCTGTGTTTTTGATATCACGAGTTTATTTTTGAAAATGAAAAAGGAGGTGTTGCCCATTTTTCAGTTCTTATTTCCTTATTCTTCCCACAAATTAATTCAGCTCAAGAAGCACTGCACTCCCTTATGACGTCCACTTCAGATGTTCTTCAGAAAACTGTGTAACAGTGCAACTGTACATAAAGCATTTTTTTCTCATTTTTAATTTTTAGGAACAGGTTAAAAAAATATTCAAACTTGATGATTTATATAAAACTAAGATTTTCCAGTATAATTTAATGGGCAAAATATAATCTTAAAACAAAGCCCCCCCCCCCCCCCCCCAACAAAACAAAACAACAACAACAAAGCAAAACAACAACAAAACAAAACAAAACAAAACAAAACATATACGCATCATTCTGTGACTTGGAATGACTGTAAAGGACAAATGGACTTGGGAGGGGTTTCACAAGTAGTGGAAAAGGTCTCATGTACTACATTTGTTTACACTAACTGTTTAAAACACATAAATCAGCCACTCCAAGGCAAGCAAAACAAGTAAAGTGCAAATATGTATTTGATACTAATAGTGGAAAGCTAATGTATTAGCAGTAGCCCAAATTTTGCTGCAACTTGTGCTGCTCTCCATCTCATATCTATTTAAAATAACTGCTTGCTGCAAAGTTTAGTTATAGTGATCTCAGAATGGTAAAGAGATGATTAAGAGAGTGAAGCTGGTTTGCAGTCAGAGGAAGCCACAGAGTTCCTGCAGCCAGACCCAGGCACGTGTAGAGCCTGGGATTCAACACAAGGGAAAAGGTTCTTAAAACAGTATTGGCCCCTTTTAGTATACAAAGCTTGATAAGGACTTAATCACATCTGTAAGGGATAGAGTTGTGCTAAAGAGTGAGCAACAGCATCTGAAAGCAATAAACTCCTTGGAGAATCTTCCAGGTAGTGTCTCAGAAGAGACAGTGCCCTTTGGGAGTGGATAACAATAGCCTTTCCCACACCCCCAGCAGCCTTTCCAGCACTGCCCAGCACTGCCCAGCATAGGAAGAGACACCCAGGGTGGCTGCAGTGCTTCCATTTCAATGAACAGTACTCAGTTAACTAAGTATTATTTCAAACACAAAGTTTACTGGTCCATTTCCAAACCCTTTCTCAAACACTAAGCTCTTAGCAGCAAGGACTTCAGTCCCTTGCCACTCCTGGAAGAGTGACACCAGTACTACAAGGTTAGGTATCTTTTCAGTGCTATGGTTTCTTTGGAACAGAACTCATCCCATGTTTCTCTCCATCCCTTCCAGTACAGGATTCACATCCCTTACAGCTGTGAACATGTAATTGATCTCTTACTGTGCTGTTTGAGGAGAAATCAGAGAATGATGAATTTGGAAGTCAACTATCGTCCTGTTCTATGCAAACACAGGTATTCTTTCCTTCAGAAAGCAGTACAATTTCCTGGTTCCTATCTTCTTGCTCTCTCTCTCACTCCTCCCTCCTCAAAATATTTTTTTTTAACATATATTCCTTCTAGCTGCTGAGTCCTCACCTCACGTAATAGAGCTGCAGCATTGCCGTTCTTAGCATGGCACACAGATGATGTACTTTATATGCCTATCTGATTGTTTTCAACAGTGCTGCAGCTCCAGCACCTTTGATTTGGGTGGCAGAGTGCAACATGCCTAAATCACAATTGTTCCCTTAGAATTTTGTGATGTTCCACATAGGAAAACATATATGTTGCATTTAGCTGTAAGTCAGCATGATTTAGCTAACCATCAAATTCACAGGCGAAGCTATTTTTTCATATTTGGCAAAACTTATTTATGTGGTCAGTCAAAAGTTTAAGTCAATAAAATAGTGTAGGGAAGGATCTAATTATCTCAGTTAGTGGTTGGATCCATTCTTCTCCCTTTCTGTGGGGAATAGCTTCAACCGAGCTTGAGTGCCCACATTGTGAATAGGAGAGTAGAGGCCTGAAAGTTTTGCACTTTCACAGTATACTCACTACTGACACTCATCAGAGCTTCTGAATTACAGCCTTCATCTGCAGGCTTTTTGGGGTCAAGCTTGATTTCTTTCTATTCATTTCTGGATAGATCATTTGAAATTGTGCAAAATCTTATTTCCCCAGGCAATACAGATAAATCAATACCCTCTCCTCTCCCAATATTTTTGTACAATTCAACAATCCTCCACATTTCTATTGTGTGTTTTCACTTGAGAAATAAAAACACTTTTCAGTAGTCATTCTGGTAAGCATTATAGTGTAAGTACTACAGCAACATTAACTGCAAAATTAATGGCACATTCAGATTCACAGTGTGTGTTAGGAGGCATTAGACTTGTGTAACTATTGTGGTGTTTGTAGTTCAGCTGAACCAACTTCACACATTGATACTAAACGTGAGCTTAATTTTGCTTAAACAGCAAAAGACAGCAAAATTTGCACACCATGCTTTTCTGACTAAATGCAGAAAATCTGACAAGAAGTAATACCACTTCCTTATTAGGTATGCACTTAATGGCTAAGCTGTTACAAAAATCTGTGACCCAGGACTACCCTATTCCCTCTTCTCTGAATTCAACATTTCCTAATTCAGCACAGGCCAAATGTAACAAGAGGGAATAAAAAAGTTTGTACTGCTGCTGCACTTAATCTATTTGCATAATGTTACAGTGTGCTAGACAAAATGATCCATTATTCATTGCAAAGGAATTATCCAGTCATTCAATATATGCCAACAGTCAGAGCAAAAATATCAGTATCAAAATTTCCTTAATCCGAATCACTATTAACTTCATTATACTCTGTCACATCTTGACGAAGCTGCATTTAATTTAATGAGCAGTTTCTATCTCCTAAGCAAAGAATTTTAGAGGCAGAAAAACTGTAAAAGAACTCAGAAGACCCTAGATGGGTTTTTGAAGGCTCTCATAACCACCCATGCGTACAGTACCGTTCATTTACTGCCATTCATTGACCATTGTTTGTGATATTAAGAGCTTAAAAAGGCTGCATGCCTGGGTTTATGTACAAGACAAGATTGTTCTGGTTAATATATAAATGGGTAGCAACTACTTTAACAAGAACAGAGGTGCAATACTACAGTCATTTATCATTTACCTACTAATTGTAGCGGGCCCCTCGCTACAAGAAGGACATCGAGGTGCTTGAGCGGGTCCAAAGAAGGGCGACGAAGCTGGTGAGGGGCCTGGAGAACAAGTCCTACGAGGAGCGGCTGAAGGAGCTGGGCTTATTCAGCCTGGAGAAGAGGAGGCTCAGGGGCGACCTTATCGCTCTCTACAGATACCTTAAAGGAGGCTGTAGAGAGGTGGGGGTTGGCCTGTTCTCCCACGTGCCTGGTGACAGGACGAGGGGGAATGGGCTAAAGTTGCGCCAGGGGAGTTTTAGGTTAGATGTTAGGAAGAGCTTCTTTACTGAAAGGGTTGTGAGGCATTGGAACAGGCTGCCCAGGGAAGTGGTGGAGTCACCATCCCTGGAAGTCTTCAAAAGACGTTTAGATGTAGAGCTTAGGGATATGGTTTAGTGGGGACTGTTAGTGTTAGGTTAGAGGTTGGACTCGATGATCTTGAGGTCTCTTCCAACCTAGAAATTCTGTGTAAATCTGTGTAATTTTCTTCTCAGTTTTCTTAATGCAAATGTTGCATAGATTTGCTGGATTGTCCTGATAAGAAATCACTACATATTTATCCTTCTCTAGAACTGCATCAGTCAGTCTCTTCCATTGACTTTCTACTCTCAATTATCGCCCAAGTGTTTTTTTCTTTGTTTGCTTTCCTTTTTTTTTTTTTTTTTTTTTTTTTTTTTTGGCTTTCTTTGTGCTTTCTCCAATTTGTTCTCCCCAGAAATCTATTTTGTTTACCAGCAATTAAACAGCAGTCCATACATTTATTTCTTGTTGCTGCGCACCCAAAGCAGGCCATATGGAGAAAACCCTCAATGAGTGCTATGAAGGTGCTATTTACACAATGACTGCATGCTGTCTTGCAGCTTGTTACCATTGTGGAATTCCCCCGGCAATTGCTACACCTTAGTCAAGTGATAGAAAAACATTAAAATTTTCTCTTTCCGGAGACATGCACAGAGCACTCCTCATCACTGGCTGTCAGCTGCAGTTTTGGTCTCTGACATACACTGTACAGAATTTAGCAACTGATAGGCAGAAGCCAATCTCTGTGGCCAGAAGGGTTTATGTTCTAATTGCACCAATTCATTCTGATAACACTAAAAATCATACAGGATAGTCAAAGAAGTGTTCAGGATCCAAAGCATTTGTGATCCTATTATACCCATGCTATAAAAAGGGTCTTACTCACTCCAGGGAAAATGGAATCCAAGCACTAGAAGCAGCTTCATGCCATGAGTCATTTGAAGTTCCAGTGAAGGAGTCCTGTATTTATCTAATTTAGAAAGTGTTTAGTGAGGGAAACTTTATGTTGGCTAAAGACTTATAAGGGATGAGATTCAGATGCATAAGGCATTCAGTAATGTTCAAATGCAACATGTTTTCTGAGACATTGGCAAAGAGCTGGGGGATATAACCCAAGACCTACAGGAAATATCTATACAGACACTAAATACCTATACTGAGACACCCAGAAACTCATCTTAAAATGTGTAGAATGCTTAGTGATTGAAGGCAGTCCAAAATCAGAAAAAACATTTTGTTTAGATAAGGTGTTTTAGGGCAAACAATTACAAAATTTTTTAAGGAATTTCCCTCCTCCTATTTCACTGGCTGTAGGGCTTCACACTGTATGGCCTGGCAGACCAAGGAATTTGTGCTTAGCTGGTTACCAGCTTGAACTCTCTCAAGTTACATAATGGGTACAAAAAATGAGAACCCACTCACTCTGGGCTAGGAGAACTCAAATTACCTTTCAGGTTTATGAACACTTACAAGTCACTCAGTAATTTTGTTGCTGTGGTTAAGAATTAGGTCTGCTGATTGCTTTTAAAGAAGTCTCACCAGACTCACCAAAAACTTACATTCAAAAGTCAGAACTCTTGATTGTAAAAGAAGTTAATATGTGTCATTGCCAGCATTATCTATTTCTGTTCATATTAAACAGGAACAGACAGCTAATCCTTTTTTTGTGTGTGAACTGAGCAAACCCAGGCAAGGCAAGAGAAGGATTCACACGGATATATGTAATAATATCTTACAGGAATAGCAAAGATGCCCAAGGCTAGAATTATGATGCCCTGGAAGGCTGGAGTGCAACTTTGGAGCCTGACTAGGAGCAAGTATGAAACAGAGTAGCTGGAACATTTCACAAGGTAACTGGTATTGTGCGGTGGCAAAGAGGAGGAGGATGGACATTAAATGAAACAGATTAAAAAGCACTGCATTCAAATGTACGAGTATTATGCCCACACTGCAGGAGACAGCAGGAGGCAGTGAATCATCCAACATTTAAATCAACACCCCCTTAAAACAAAATGTATTCAGCTCAACGTGGGTATCTCCAGCGGGCTCCAAAAGTTCCGACAATGCGTGGCATGGGTTACTCACATCTCACTCTGCCCATAACGCAGCCACCATTTAGTAAGTAACTTGATTCAGAGGCATAGAGAGTTTCTGATGAATCATAACATGCTCAGTATCTCATTTAAGGGCTTTCTGTTACCACTGTAGTGCTAATTTTATGTAGAAGAGGGCTTTCAGGGACAGAATGATGGTGGGGTGAAGTGGTAGTGGGGAGGAGAAAAAAGAGAAGGGAAAAAATGAACTTGAGGGTCCTGGAAATGGGTGGTGAATGTGCCATACATGCTGAAAACAGCATGTATGTTTTCTGCTTTTTTTTTGTTGTTTCTTGTTTGTTTTTGTTTTTCAAAAGAAGGGAATATTGAAGACATCAATAAGATTGTTAAAAACCTGGCAGAATAAATGTGTCAAATCTCCTTTTTTTTTTTTTTTTTTTTTTTTTTTTTTAACCATCATTCTATTTTCTATTATTCACTTTGAAGAATTTCTATGGAAACAGTAGGCTGTTACAATGGGAAATACCCAGCATAGCTGAAAATGTCAATCTTCCTTTCAGCAGTGGACTGGCCATAAATAGAGATTCAGTGCAGCAGAATTGCTATCACTTGGAAGCAAAATCTCAAGTACAGCAACATAGGAACACTTAAACTCCGACACAAAGCAGGTGATTGCATCAGTGAGCAGCAACAGTACCTCATAACAATAAATTATTTATTTACACTATTTTTAACTTCTGAAGAGTATATTCGGAGGTATCACGATATAGCATCTATTTAGATATACCAGAATAGCCCCCGCTTCTAATATTTTTGCACTTGGAGATAACTCCTAATCACAGAACAAGAGGGATAGCTCACAGAGTGCCTGTTTTATTTATTTATCTTATAATCGGTGACACTCCACATGCCATCAGCAGTACTGCCTCTGCCTTATCTACTACCCACTCATGCCGTCTCTTTCACCATACCATATTCAAAGTTATACTTAACTCTTCTAGTGCCTTTCCCAGTACCCAGAGTAGACGTTCCTGTATGGATTCAAACCCAAAACCTTAAAACTACACTGTATTCTTTAAAACCCTGCAAACCAAAAAGCTCTTGCTCTTTGCAGAAGGCCCTCAGCTGTGCACATACCCCCTCCCACACTCTTCCCACACACACACATCCTATGACTGGATAAGCCTGCTTCCTAAAGCATAAAATATGATGAAGGCTCACTTTAAATCTTAGATCTTTAATCTCACTTAAATCTTTAAATCTCTAAATCATATTAAAATGTCATGGTCACAGTTTGTAATATACATTTCTGCTGCTTTTCACACACAAAGAAAACAAGCACTCTTTCAATACTCTGCTTTTTTAGCGATGTATTTGAAGAGCACATCAGTTCTTATTACAGACATTCTGTTTCAGTAACTCTTTCAGTTAAGAACAAGGGTTTCAAAATGGTTATTTGAGTAAAGATTGCTTTCTATACTTTACAAAAGAATATAAAAAAGCACAGCGACACCATAAACATACTTTCCATGAGAGCTTCTTAATTTTTGCCTCTGAAATCCTGGAGGGCCACCTCTTGCTGATTTTGTAAGTGGTTTTGACAAGTTGGGGTCAAGGAAGTGGTGGCAAGCAGCAACTTGGATAAGATCAGGCAGTGACTCATAGGTGATATATGGGGTAGAAACTACTGGTCTTGACTATCATAATCCTGCTGTGTTAGATTTGTATCACTGCCTCCTTTAGTCATCAAAAAACATAAATTGCTGTCAAATGATAATAAAACTATATTATTTCTTCCATCTTTCTTATTTCCCTAGGAATTGAATGCTTTTCACATATGGAAAATGAAATCTGGAGGACAATGACATAACATGAATGAAACGTTGCCAGTTGCTTCTGATTGTTATTTGTTGACAAGTCCACTTATTTAAACGTGCCAAAGTAATAACAAGATGGAATTTAAGATAAGCATTCCAGAACATATTATTTAGGAATGCTGTGGGCAGCCTGGTGTTTCATGCACTGTGTTGCCTGTTGTATCAGTAATGAGTTCATGACTAAATACATTTTGGGCATTTGCCAAACTGATGGGATTGTGAAAGACCGAGGATGGCAAGAATGATGGCCTGAAACTACAGAGCCCAGCAATGCAGAAGGTCTTTGCTAGACAAGTAGAGGATTTCTCAGTACTCATCTGTGAATTATGCAATTACAGCCGATTAGCGTCAAACTCATGTGGACACACAGGGACTGAATAAACACCACACAATCATGCTGCACAGAATAAAACAGTGTTCAACTGCATTAGAGTAGGACTCCAGCAATGAGGATGACCTATCTGCTCTGGAAGTAGTTACCTAATGAATGATATGATTTTTTTTTTTTTCCTTTCAGTCTCTCCATTACCTCACACAAAGATTAGCATACATGTGGAAAAAAAATAAATCTTGGAATTAAAAATTTACTTTGGAAAAAACTTCCCCAAATCAGTTGTTTATGAGGAGATAGTACATCCTGATCCTGCAACATCCAGCAAAACAAATCTCACAAATGCTAGCTCTTCTGTGAACTTTTTGAGAATTCTGCTTCTAGCTGCAACTGGAAACACTGGTTTAATTTTCAAAAGAGCTAGTGTCTTATGCTTGATTTGCAGAGGACAGAGAACTTCTAAGAGAAAATACCTTCCAAAAAAACCTGCTTCCTTGAGAATGCTTTAAACTGGGTACCCCAAGTATGACTCAATGTCACACTTTACATAACCAGCCTCCATTTAAAATTTAGGTTGCTTACTGATAGCCATTTGGAACACTGAAGTTTTTCTAAGTCTATTCAGTACTGAACCTTAAAACTAGTACAGTCACTCAGTAAAAAGGAAAAAATAAGTCACTTGTTGCAGCTAAGGAATTTGTCTTTTCTTCCCTTTTCTTTTTTCTTTTCTTTCCTTTTTTTTTTTTTCTTTTAATTTTCTTTCCTTTCCTTTTCTTTTCTAGTTAAATAACTTGCACCATGCCTAGATTAGGAAATAGAGCAATGATGCTCTTTGAAGTATTTTATTTTATTTTATTTTCACTGCATAAAATACTTCATAATGTACAAGAAAGTAAAATCATTAAGACTTCTACCAGAAAAGAAAGAACAACCTGCACAACCTGGTCTAGTGGAAGGTGTTCCTGCCCATGGCAGAGGGGTTGGAATTAGATGATCTTTAAGGTCCCATCCAGACCAAAGTATGCTACAATTCTATGATTCTAAGAAAAAATATGCCATTTTACTAGAAATGACATGAAGTTCTGAAAGGTTCAGACAGAGAAATAAATTTCTGCATTAAAGTGAACATCAGATTCCAGTCATTCTGGTATACTAACACTCGATGAATAATGGTCATCAGTAAGCGAGATGGTTTCACAATTGACAATACCCTTCTCACATCCAGAGTATAAAATCATTAACTTAAGTATAATGGCACCATGAAAATTTGTCCTGGGTGAAAATCTCTTCCTTTTATTGTAGATTTGAAGAATAAAGACATGGACATAAACATAAATTAATAGGTTATTAATCCCCCCAAAACTGATCTGTTTTGAATTCTACTATTTTTCTTGTTGACAGTAAAACATAGGAGTGAGATGGAAACACTGAGCAACAGTACTTGATTATGCTAAAAACCTTCATATGAGTGAGTGAAAATTAATGAAAAGAAAGATATCAGTGCACAAAGGGAAGAAAAAGCAATTGAATAGCTTGGAAAAAATATTTCTTTGAAGTACTTAGGACTGAATTAAATTTGAGAGATACTTTTAAGTCATTCTCATGTACCTGAACTAATGGAACTTGCTTTCTACAGATGTATCCCTTTCATTCCCTTGAAGCTCCTCCCCTGCATTAACCCACTTCCCTCCAATTTTCTCATTCACACCCTAGACAGTGTGTCCTATCCATTGCAGATGGCATGTCCTGCTGCTTTTCCAGAGTGGTACCAGGGCCTGAAGTCCTGCCAGACAGTCGTTCCAGTGCCTGCTCCTCCTCCTTCATCCTCACTGTTTTCAGGGCTTGCTGCCTAGTTCAGCTTATCATGCTCACACATCTGCAGACCCATCTTTGAGACCATTATTCCTCTGCCCAGTCTGGCTAGATGTGACCTGGAGTTAAATGTCCAAAAGTGTAGAAGGAAGGGTGAAAGATGGGGTAGCAGGAAGTGGAGAGATTTGAAGACTAACAGATACAGACAGACCAGGTACTTAGTTCTTATCTCCTCAAAAGGATAAGCAAATTAAAATAAAACTCAGAAATCTAGAACAGTGAGAGGGTGGGTCAGAAGATGCTGTAATACATATTAATCAGACCACAGTCTTACAGGCAGCCAGCTATAACACAACAGAGATAAAAACACATTTATTAAGCCCTTCTCTCTCTCTCCCTCTCAAAAAAAAAAAAAAAAAAAAAAAAAAGTGAATATGGGATAATTCATTTCTATCCAGTTCAATAAGAAGGCATCCACTGCAGCCTAAAAGCTAAAATCTAGCTTTCCACAAATCTGCTTTAAGTCACTAATATTACTTGAGGATGAAACTGGACTTTTCCCATGTTACTCAAAACTTCTTTCAGATACAGTTTAAGGTAAGGAATATTAATCAGGGTGTAGCTGACTGATGTCATGATTATCACAGGAGATGGGATTTGGTAAAAAACAGTTAATTGGAGTTCAACACGGAACTGGGGCAGGATCTGAAGTCTCACTGCAATCATGCTGTTTATGCATACATATGTGAAAGCTTTGATGGCTGCTTTTCTTTGGGAAGTGTCCTTTCATCAGTCTAAGACACTGTGCAGGAATCAATTAAAGTTCAGTGCATTGTTCACCAGAGATGAAATTCTGGCATATAAACCCCTCCAGACTCTCTTAAAAATTTCGGACCAGTTCTCTCTTCATCTATTAGGTTCATGTCAGGTTTTCCTTCCTCAGTGGTGTGCTTAGTAACCCAATAAAAAAGAATAACTTCAGCCTGCTTGCATGAGCATTGGAGAACATGGGAATGTTGGAATGAAAAAATTGAGTATAAACTGAGGGTATGAGAAGAGTGGCCACGCAAAATTACCAAAATTCAATTTACCAGATGGTATCCAAAGCAGCAAAGAAGGGAAGGAGAATAGGGGAAAATATTCCCCAAGGAAGCTTTCCTGAAGATCTCATGATGTGGAAAAGAAAATTGCAAAATTCCAGAAGGTCAGTGAAGAATTCATACTGTTTCTGCCAATAGAAAAGTGAGTATGAGTCCATGGGCAAGGCATGTACACTTATACTAGAGCAGGTGTTATGATGGTATTTTCAAGATCATCTACCTCCTCAAAAGATAGGTTAAACAATGTGAAAGAAATCCAAACAAACAAGCAGACATTTAAAAGCCTGATTGATGAGAACAGTAAGTACTCTTCTAAAAGTTTTTCAGTCTCCTTTTTGTTTGTTCACAGCTAATGGCTTACATGTTATCACATAGGAGCTACTGCTACCTTAAGGGCCATTTATGATTTTACCACAATTTTAATAAAAATAAATAAATACTCAAATCTCCCAGACTCTTTCAGCTATAATCCAGGGAGGGAAACATTTTTCTTAATGGCACTCAAGTGACTTAGCCAACACTGACTGTTATTATAACACTAGCCCCATTGTAGGTGATAATAAGACTAGGGGAGAGACCTTGGGAGGTAAACCACACATTTATTTGGTATTTAAGATTTACTGTGGTGTTGGCTACTGTGTGATTTTTGTGAAACTCAGGGAAGCAAAGTGCAGTGTTTACAAAGACCATGGTCAGCAGCTTGGACATGGCTTTCACACTGTTATTTCTGGGAAATAGGACGCTTCTTGCACCCAGGTGTTTGTCTCCTGGTCTTGAAGTCCTGAGAATGTGTTTGGTGTTCAGCTTCCCAGCTAATTTTCTTGGGTTGGATTCAGCATGCTGTAGATGTGTCATTGAACAGATTGCCAGGTATGTTCACGGTAGCCTGTCAAGTCCTGATGATACAATAGCCCCAAGCCAATTTACCAGTGTGTTGGACACAGGAGAATAGGGCAGGTACCCACAAGAGTACCTTGTGACTGCCTCAGGAATAGCCTTTGGGGGAGAAGGGGAGCTGTCAGTCTCCCATGCCCATTTCTTTGTCTAAATTAATTGCTTCTTTGGAATTGAAGCAACAAGGCTGCTGAGCACTCTGGCTTTTGCACCCCATGCCCTGCCCACTTCTCCCTAGCTGCAGAAAATACAAGGCTTGGGGCTGCATGGGACAAGAGAGACAGAGGGGGACCCAGGCCTCCCAACAATCACCTCTATGTGTGCAAAAGAAGAATTAAGGGGTAACAGTATATGAAGTAGAAAAGTTGCACATCCTGCTTATTTACTGTTCAACCTTATGGAAGTCATGCCTTTTTTTTTTTTTTTTTTTTTTTTTCCAATGACCATTACTGGGCTGTGTAGTTTTCTGTTTTTCAGTCTTCTCGTTGTGCTTCTCCCAGGTTACTTTTTCCAGGGAGATATTGTCAACCTTAACATGTCTGAAAACTGGTAATGGAAGTCAATGGCACAGCTTCTTGTTTTCTGATTTCTCAGACAGCTATCACTTAGGTTTTTATTTTCTTAGCCTCTGAAAATTTTTTTAGCCTGAACAGTTCAGCCACTGCAGGCAAAAAGGGAGAGGAAATATAGGGAGAAAGAGGAAAATTCCACCCTACAAGAAGAAAAAAAAATAAAACCACAACAAACTCATTTCCATCTTATAACAGTGAGTTCTAGAAGAAGCTAGAAAATAGGAAACTGGACTGAAAAGAGCCTACTGTGAAGTCCTTTGATCAGTACCATTTTATTTTTATTTGGCATAATTACAGTGATTTGAAAATACTGTTTTGTGTATGTACAAAATGATACTTAGACCTCTTTTCAGGAAAACTCCAAGTCCATGTAAACTCTGATTGTACACACACACATTTCTACCATGGCAGCTTTGTGAAGAATTAACAAGTCTACTTTTCTTGTGAAGAATTGGTAAGCCTAGTAAGGCTATGAGCAGATATGAGGCTTTGGGAACTCCTCTTTTGTATTCCAAGATAGCTTGAGTCCTATTCGCACCTTGGTATCTCCATGTTGCTGAGAAGTACAATTGTTTTGGGGATATCTCCAATTAAAGCTGATTTCTTCAAGCCTTCATTAATTCACAATAAACTTAGAAACAATAGGGTTTAATGTGTTTTTTAAATATCTCTTAGTATGGTTTACAAAGTTAAAAAGTTAAGCCTGTATATATGAATCCTAATCTGCATTTCAAGGTTTATCAGCAAGCTTTTAAGATTCTTAGAATTTCTTAGGCAATCTCAGGGAATATATTTTCTAAGCGTTATGAAATATAAGTTTGAAAAGCATCACTTTTTTATTTATTTTATTTTATTTTATTTTATTTTTCTGTATGGGAACATGCTTATGGATTTTACATTAAGGGAAACCAGAAAGCTCTCAACTCCACAGGGATTAATAACCATACAAAATAATAGACTGCCATGTGTACGTTATTTACATGGCATAGTAGTTTCCACTGAGACTCCCATCCCAGGAAGAAAGCAGAACAAGTGCAAGTGAAATATTGTAGGAAAGAACACATGGCGTCTGAAGAGTAATAATTTCTAAAGCAAGAAAGATGAAAGTTATTAATCAAATTTGCTAGTAAGTCTCCCTTCCCCATCCACCCCAAAATACACTTGTTGATTAACTAGTAGCATGTCAGCATAGGGAAGAGTCTTTTGAATTTTATCACCTAATAGGATATAGAAATGGATTTAGAAGAAAGTTTAAAAGTGCTTAAGTGAATGCAAGTTTCTCCAATTTACAGCCTCTTCCAGCCTTTCCACATGTGGAAATTCACTTGGAAATTTCCAGAGAGAGAATTTTCACCCTCCTACACGTCACCTCTGTTACAGCTCACAGTTCACGGGAATGCTAGGGACTACATCCTCACCTGACATAAGTAACTGCAGACAGCACCAAAAGGAGCACACCTACTTACATTTGGGACTGCAGAAACATGTACCCACTCACCCTACTCAGTGAGACAGAACAGGTCAGAACTATGCATGACAAAAATGTCTTATGAAAAAGTAGTTTGCAACCCCAGCTTGGCTGGCCATATGAAGCAGTGGAAAAGTGCTAGGGTTGAATTCTGGCATTATGATTTGTTCACTACTATGCTATGAACTCTTAAGGCAGCCTAAGGAGGAGAAAAGAGGAGAGGAGAGGCTCTCTGCTTAGTTTTCCTAGGACAGTAATAATATGAACAATGGATGCCAACAGAAAATAATTTGCTTCAGGCTTTTTGCTCATGTACGGCTTTTGTTCTAATGCTATTTTTTCCACTTCATATTCATTCATAGCATCTTATTTATCTATTCACCACTGCTTATATACCAGTATCCATCCAACCCCTAAAATGCAAACTTCAGCTACTTTTTTTTTTTTTTTTTTTTTTTTTTCCCCTCTTCTGGAAGATGAATTGACCATATTTATTTTTGATTACTAGTCTTTGAACTTATTTTATTTAAGTGCAGTCATCTTCTGGATATATCACTCCATAAATATGTCACAGTAGGGTTTCATGTTTACTGTTTTCAATGACTTCCAGATCAAATTTATTCAGTTTGAAACCAAAAAGATGGTATATGTGCTTGGTTTTGGGCTGGGGTTTGTTTTGTTTTGTTTCATTTTGGGTGTGTGTGGGGAGAATGGAGACGGAAGCAAGGTTAACCAGTATTATGCTCTTGGCCATGTCTCTGGAAGTTAGGCTGGCTCATGTCTCCTCTCCATAGCCAGTAACAAAGATTTTGCAACTGGGATTTCACTAACAACTTTGTTTATGACATGAGAGACAGGATAGCGTATATTTTGCTCTCTCATAGCCCTGCTGGCACTCCACTGGCAAAAGGATTGAAAAGTAATGACAGACTACTCTTGCAAGTGAAACATGCATAGGAAAGTGGTACTACACATAGAGAACAGATCTGTTGACTGAGAACATGCCTTTTTCACACAGTCACTTTTCTAACTGTAACTACACTTTAAACTCCAGGCATGGTTCTGTTTTCCTCTGCTGTGGCACAGCAGTTGTGAAGCTTTTAAAACCTTTTAACAGGACCCAACCTAAGGCTAAATGACAAAACCCTGACAATATAATCCTTAAATTTACATCCCTAGCATTTCAAAAGTTTTGTGATAGAGTAAAACATCTCAGTAAATCAAATTCTCCCACTGAAAAAAAAAAAAAAAAAAAAAAAGCCATGACTCATCCAGTGGTAAGAGAGGCAGAAGTCTCCATGAAGTCCTGTTTTGAAAAATAAAAATTATAAAAGTTTTAAAGATGCTATTTCAAAAATACTTCAGCTTCCCAGCTGTATTTGCCCATGACTATATACTGGAGGAGGAGACAATATATAGGGATTTGTTTCTGGGAAATCTCAGCTGCCTCCCTGCTGATATGTGTGCATCTTCAGTCTAGGGTGAAGACTACCTTCCCTTGAAGGTGTAATGTATTACCTTTTTCTTGTAAAGTGAGGCAGTAAAATACCAGACATCTGAGAGGAAGGCTGCATCGTGCTACAGCAAAGACTCCAAAAAGTGGTTTCTGCAAGAGAATGGAACTGGCACATGAGAAGAAAGTCTCTCTAGCTACTAAAATAAAAAACATTAGACTTTTAAGGTCCCAGCAGCCATTTTTCTTAGCCAGTCAAAATTCCACTAGCACTGCAAGCATCCAAGGTTAGTTCACATATGACAGTTACGCTTTTTCAAAGGTAATAATCCCAGAATCTAATTTTACAATTCACCCATGAAACAGAAATCAAACTATGCATATTTTGCAATCATTTTTTGGCATGATCCATGTGATAATTAAAGACCCTTTAATGGAAATTGCTGCCACAATTTGCAGGCTTCCTTAATCCAGCTATGGTATCTGCAGCACCTCCAGGCACCTGTCTTGTTCTCATAACACAAAATCAACAATACCATGGCAGGGCTGGAGGGGGTGTCTGAATATGATGAGAACTTAGAAAGGAATGCCAGTATGAAAACTTGGCTGGTATTTTTTGCCTTTTGTTTTGTTTTGTTTTGTTTATTTATCTAACCACTCTTTTACCAGGAAATATCACACGGACAAATGAGTTTTCTTTCACAAAAGCATACAGGCCAAATAACACTGAATGATTTTAACAAAAAATTAATTAAAAAAAATATTTAAACACTGTAATTCTAAATATGGCCTTCAGCTACATACATGCCAAGCTACAATAATCGCAATGCAATAAATCAGTGTGAGATATATACTAACAAAGTAAAAACCTGATTTTTGCCAGGGCAAGTGCAAAGCTCTCTTAAATATTTTGATACTACTGACTTGAAATGATCAATTATCAACAGACAGCTGCAAAGGTTTTTTGTTTTGTTTTAATGTTTTATTTATTTATTTATTTTAATGAAATTTAGCTCTTCACTGCTGGAGTTGGACTTTATAACTACTTTTTTTTTTTTATTATTTTTTTTATTCTGATTTAAATAACCCAACACGTCACTGTCTAGTTTTCAAATTCACATCCTGTCCTATTGCCCAATTTTCTCTTCCCCATAGTACTCACGTCAAACCTTTCAATGGGAAAAGTGCACAATATCCTCCTGAACTAATTCTTCTTATCAGCTTTTATGAAGATGGAAAAATCCAAACAATGGTATATATTGTCCTATGAATACAAAAATCAGATTTTATTTATTATTTTTTTTTTGTACCGAGTACCAATCTCTGGTTGACTATTCCAAAGAGAAAATTCATTACGCTATAATTCCTGGATATGCAGTATTCAATGCAAGCCTTTTTTAATGTATTGCCATTCTGGGGAGGTGCTTGAGCACAGCCAGGAAAACACAGACAGTAAAGAGTCACCTACATTTGATTTTCCAGAGTAGTACACTTTTGTATACTGGTGGCACAATTCTCCACTCTGATTTTCCTACCCCCTGGAGCATACTAAAGTACAAAATAACAGATCACCCTCTACCTCACACTTTGCCCTCTGAAGGGCTGCTTTTTCATAGAGTCCTATCATTACTGAGAAATATAATCCAATTCTATAATTGCTATTTAATACTAATGCTATTAATGCTATTTAATACTTTCTGCCCTTCCACATGTAGGGAATTTGAACACAACTAAATTCATAAAACTTAACCTGACTGGAGAGGGATTGTTTGCCAAGTGTTGGTGACAATCAGGTTTGTAGTGACATCTACTATATATTTTTTGATGTGCTGACACCAGACTCAGCTCATCTTTCGGACTCTCAGAACTTTACTCTGTACAGTGCATAGCCTCTTCACCCAGCTCCCCCTGGTGACACTGGCTCTGGTCCCAGACCACTGCTGCTCTCTGTAAGCCTGGAGGAACCTGACAAGCTGCAGCAGGTTGGGGAAGCAGCAGCCAATGACCTCACACCTCTGCAGGTGGGGTGGCTGTGAATCCCAGCACATGCCTGGCCCTGCAGTTCCAGGTGGTTTGTGACTGTCTTCAAAGCCTACAGCCCAGTTAGAGGAGAGAGCACCTTTCCCTCTGCATTGCCAAGGGCCAACTCTTTGCTTCTGTATCCCTGGCTTCATTGCCTAGGGCAAGCGAGGATGCTTGCTGTTGTCCACACTTCACTTTATTTTGGAGCCGGAGCCTGGACTCAGCACAGGCACAAGCCCAGGATGTTGTGCAACACACCCGTCTGCAGAGAGCTTTACCGAAGGCACAGTGGAAGTCAGAGAGTTAAACAGTTAAAGTCAATAGCCTTCATGCCGAACTATTTAATGTTTGTTTAAAACTTCAGCAATATGCATTCTGCAAAAATAAACTTCTGATATTATTCATCTGCTGAATCTGCCTCTATCTCATTCTAAGCAATGGATAAGGCATAATACAATTGACAAGCAATTTAACCTTCCTCAGTAGAAAAATACTGTTTATCTTATCATGTAAATTATGAAAATAGGCCTAGAGGATTTGGCACAGGAAAGTCAACACATAACAGGTCGAGCAAAACCTTAGAAGAAGATAACAAGTAGTCCACCATTAAGACAGGAGGGTTTAGGGTTGTATGACATGTGCTTGAACCACCATTGTGTATTCTGAGACAGACTAACAGAATCTTTATAATCATTTATTGCTGTATTACTCTAATGTAAAGTAAAATATAGAAAACTGAAATCCTGAAATTATTTAATTTTGGCACTTGACATCTCTTTCTTTCAGTAAAGGATGTGTGAATTCACCATGAACATTTTTTTGCAAACCTTCTGACACCACTAGTTTGGATAAAGTGTTATTGGTTTCTAATCATGATCAAGAGAGCATATAAAAATGAGAAGATCAAGACATCATGGAAAGAGGAAAAATCATTTAGAATATAATCACTACACAGTGAATAGCACATAAAAGGAATATTGAGTAAAATAGAAGGAAAGAGGGAGGAAGAGCAATTTCTGTGAGATTGTAACTGAAAAGACATCCATGCTATCTACTTATAACTGAGCCAGCATACGGCCCTTGATTAAATTCCTAAAATAACACTGACAACACTGTACTTGTTCCTTCCACCGTCATTATGACAAACAGTCCTGGCATGAACCATGACTGTTAGGCCCACCCTCACCCCTGACCTGTCTTAAGCAAAGCTATGGTACACCTTGCAGGCACTTGAAACACTTACATTCTCCACCTTATTTCCAAAATCTGCTGCCTGAACTTGTGCAGCCTTACAAAAGGGCAGCTGCAAGTTTCTCAGCTGTGTAGGCAACACTGAATTTTGCCATCCTGTGGGTTAAGAAAGAATCAGGGCAGAAATACCTCAAGGCATTGACTGGGACTCATGAGCACCAGCAGCTAGGATGCAGAGCTACCCCTGACAAAGGTCAGGCAGCTCACTCTCTTACATGGACCTAGACCATTCAATAAGGACGGAAAGCAACTCACTACCACTGTGAATTTTTTGCCTCCATGAGTCCGCTTTCCTTAAACTAGTGCCTGCATTTCTCAAGACTAAAGAAATCCTGCCATCCAGTTGCTCATTATAAGAAGTGAGGCATTGAGCACTGACAGTTGAACATGTTTTGTATTAACTTTAGCCTAACGCCACCACAGAGCAAAAAGCCTCCAAGGCCTGTCTGAGATGTTCAAATACAAGAAAATCCCTTGCATCCACATTCAGCAGGCTGGGGGGAGAAAGGGAAAGGCATGCCTTTCAGGCAGGAGTCACACCACGCAGGGTGCAAGTGGAAGCTAGTTGTAAAAGCAATTATGTTCCTTAGCACTGCCACAATGCCTGACAGGACAGAGAATGGCTCTGTCTTGCAGGACTGCTGCAGCAGCCTTCCTGCAACAGGCAGTCATGAAGAAGCAGCCCTAGAGATGGACTAGCAGGTAAAACACTCTTTCCATATAGATTAGAGCTCACTGACCATCTGTGGTGGCCAAGAAGCTGTCATAACATTATCAGCCAGTGGCTGATACTGGGCATGTAGAGATTTGAAACCACAGGTGGCCCACTTCATTTCCTGCCAGACATTTATTTTGCAATAAAACAAATGAAGACAGGCCTTTGCATTGCAAATGCCACATTTCATGAATCTGAGAACACAAAAGCAATTTGGCTAATACTTTCATGTTAGCAGAAGCTTGATGGTCAAATCACTTTACCTTTAAATAGCAATAGGATAGCAGAGGTCAGAGCAGTGAAGCTGCTGAGGAGGGTTTTTTCAGTCATCCTGAGGTGATCCATGCCAAGCTGCAGACCTGGGCAGGGGTGTGATGGATTCTTCCCAAGGTTCACCTGTTAGTCTACAACATAAACAAAACCAGGCTGATGAATGGAAAGCTTCTTTGGGAATC
Source organism: Oxyura jamaicensis (assembly GCF_011077185.1). NCBI lineage: Eukaryota > Metazoa > Chordata > Aves > Anseriformes > Anatidae > Oxyura > Oxyura jamaicensis. The sequence continues at coordinate 59,015,478 of NC_048894.1, forward strand.
TCTATACCCATATAGAGATTTCTTACAAAATTCAAATTGGGAATTGCCCATAGTTTAAGAAAATCTCACTTCTCCCATACTCATTCAGATTTTGATGTGGTACTGACTTAGAGGAAACCATTGCTGTATACTTGTCACAGATGACTAAACAAAAAGGAGATTATCACCACTTCATTTGATGTTGGTAACTAAGTTTTTGGAAAATAAAATGAAAGAACCTTTTGTTATAGTTTGGAGACTAAGTAAAATCACATATAGTTTCACAACATATGTACTTAAAACTGTAAGATTTCATCTCCTAAGCTTTATTTCAATGATGATTTATGTAGATATACTATACTGTAGGCTTTTTGGTACCTGGAAGAAAACAAAAAGCAAAATGAACACCATGTACAAAACTCATAGTCCACACTGCCTTAACTCTGGTCCTTTACTTGCCTCCTTGCAATGTATTCCAACACTACCAACTTCTACCTGTTAAAGATCAGCATACAATTTTATTTTCAATGTCATTTGACAATTCCAATACAGTACACTGATGGAACTGTATGAAAAAAAAACAGAAACATATACTTATAGGAAAGAGGTGGCATGCGAATTAAAAAATTAATATTGTCTATTTTTCCATAGCTTGTAAATGTTTTAAGTAATCATTATATGTATTTATTTATTTTATTAAAAGGAGCAGCATTTTTGTTTTGATTTCTTTGCCCTGATCCCACTTATTACTGCTGTCTTTGAAACTCCACAGACACTGCATTTGTTTTACTGACTGGACATTTCTGAAATAGTACCACTATCAGGTAGATCAGATTGTTGGCAAAAGCTTTGGCACCAAAGAGACTCAACAAATAAATTTCATCACGCTGACCCTGTACTAAACAGCAACTTTATGTGGATAACCTCATGGGAATGGAAGTTGAGAAAGAGCTATTTCAAGGCCGCCAATAACTTAATCTCTGGTTGGTTCATAATGCAAAGCCATTTTTGTTTCCTTTGCTCCCAGTGCTAAAGAGTTTTTGGGATACTGTAATCCTCATAAGGTGGGGAGGGCAGTGTGGGGGGTAGGGCTTTGCAGGAGGGAGAGGAGATCCCACTCAAATTATGCCCCATCTAAAAAAAAAAAAAAAAAAAGAAGAAGAAAAATAAATAAAAAGCCAAGTTTTCATCTTGGAAATTCTCAGCCTCAGTTATGTGAGTGCAAAAAGTAACTTTTATTTGAAGAACTAACACTCACTTCTTTGTTAAGAAAACTTAGGGCACCACCCAGCAGACATGAAGGCTCCTATGTTATCAGCAAACTATTTCCTGGGTATATGTTCACCCTTTCCATGCAGCTTGCTTATTTTTTCAACTAAAAAAAAAAAAAAAAGAAAGAAAGAAAAAGGCAGTGCAAACAAACTCTGTAACACCGCTGAATGATCTGTGTTTTGCTGCAACAACTACTATATTGATGTAATGGAAATTTCATAGGTGCCCAGCCTTGCAGAAACAGGATTGGAAAGGCGCCAAGGGGAACCCTAGTGCAGCACCACTTGTTCTTTCCAAAGTAACAGGGCTCTGTGCTGTGCTGCTCACCATCATCAGAGAACGGGCTGTAAGAGGCAGAGGCAACGTGCACAGCCCAGAAAAATAAAGCGGGTAGAACCAAACCACTCACTCCCCTGTTAATGGTTAACCTAACCCCTTACCCACAAACATGTCACCAGTTACTCTGCAAAGCTATCATTGCAAGTCTGAGCACTGTGGAGGGATGAGCTTGAACGATTATACTCTCTGCCCATTTAAGCCTAGATGCTGGTGTGAACTATGTGTGATGGGACTGGGAAAAGGCAGCACTCTCAAAGATACCATGTTCCTCCAAAAGTCCAGAAAGCCAAGGATGGAGAGAGAGTAGGAGAGCCTGGCCGCATGGGTCTGCTGTGGGGACACCCTCGGCAGCTTGCAGCGGCTCTTTCCCACCTGCCCTTCTGCACCCATGGGTCACCAGGAAGAGCACCCTGCAGTGCCCTGAGCCTCGTACCCCTCTGGCAGGCATGCGAGGATGCAGAAGGGATGGGAGGGAAAGAGGGAGGCACAAGGTCAGGTGTGAAGGGTGTAAAGAGGGAACACGAGACATTGGGCTGGGGAGGGCTCAGGGGAAGGGAGACAGGTTGCTGCTGTGGGCAGCTGGGGTAAAACTTAGTCATCAGTAATGCCATAGTTTATGGAGCAAATTGTTCTGCTACTGGGTTCCTCCTGCTATTCCCCCTTAAAACAAAACAAAACAAAACAAAAACAAACAAAACAAACAAACAAAAAAAAAAAAAACACTTTTGAATGAGCAGCAGCAGTGGTTGGAAAGGAAGATTATACATGAGCCTAAATCAATAGCAGATACCACATGCACAAAAGTATTCCTTCCTACAATTTTGTGAGTCTTCTCAAGCAATGAGCCAGGCAGGGATATGTCAAAGACATAAAACCTGAAGAATAGAGATGCTTGGCCCTGTAATACCATGTGCAGCAGAATGAAGCAGTCTTAACTGCCTAGGGTGCTGAGGTGATGCTTTAAAGTAATGCTCTCTGCACCATACCCCCAAAATTGTGGATCACTGTCTCCACAGCATGGTCTGGCAGCATGACCCTCTGGTTTGCAATAAGCTCCCCTCTATGCTCCTGCATGCAAATCTCCTTGTATCCTGGGAAAACCAGACAGAAATGCCACATCTGCAAGACACTGAAGTCACTTCTTCTGACCAGATTGAGCCTGGTGGTGTTATAGAGCTGCGTTTCTGCTAAGGGGCCAGGCTCAGGCGTCAGTGAGCTGCACAGACCTCTACAGCATGAACAGTGATATTAATACAAAAAACAGGTGGTGCACAACTTTCTCAGTTGTGCTGTTTTGAAATTTTTTCTTTTTGAGAAAGATGAAGATGACCTTTGTCCCTCTATTACTCTAACTAAATCTTTAGTACAAACTTTTGACTTCTTTTAAAATACAATGCACCTTTTCATGAAGCTGCCCTTGGAAATCAGCCATACTGAATATTGCCACATGTATCGAGATACAGTACAGTTTATAGGGTATGTTAGATTCTAAAGAATTGGAAGGAGAGATGTAGTCTTGTGAGAGGAAGTTTTTTTAAAACAAAACAAAACAAACAAACAAACAAACAAAAAACACAGCTAGAGAGTCTATGGATTTCACAGATTTTACTAGCAGCAGCGGCCACCAGCCATGGCATTTCTATTTCATCAAGCCAGAGCTTTAAGCACACCTTTGCATTTCACCAAGTTTTGTCCTTGAGAAAGTCAGGTGTCCATGGCTAGTTGTAGCCAGACATTTAACCAGATACCCTATCCAAATGTGCAAAAAACAAAGGGCTGTTGTGGTGGGATAAATGCTTCCCTCTGCGGTCAAGAATTTGCATTTTCACTCTCTTTGTCTCTCAGTTCATTGCACTAGTAAGGTGTCTAGCAGCTGACAATGAACAGAACTCAAAATTTAAGAGAGCCTGCAAATGCCAAGTTAGCTTTACTTGCACATCTAGTGAAAGAAGAGCCTAGGCATCTTGCCATGGTAAAGTAAAGTAGCAGAACAAAACAAAAACAGAGTTTAAAGTTTATCTGCTGGAAACCTTTTGCAACCTCGACAATGCCTTTATATTTCAGGGCTTTTTAAGCTGGCCTTGTCAGGCTAGAAAGATCTCTACAAAGTCAAGAAAATGCCCCCCTAAGTTTGATCTCACAGGACCCTGAGATATGATAACGCCACACATCCCAGGTTTTAAAGAAACAATGACAACAAAAGACCAAACAAGCAAAAGAACAGAAGATTGGGATCAGGAGATGAACTATGGGGTAAAATTCCAAGTAGTTTACATTTTTCAAATATCAGGCAAAACCTTCAACTGCAAGATTGATTTTCATGTTTGTTTTTCAGCCCCTTTACCATCTAAGAGGGCTTTTTTTTTTTTTTTTTTTTTTTTTTCCCCACTTTGGCTTCTCTAGGCAAGGATTTTTCCTCTTGACTGTTTATCCTTTCAGTCAGTCCTCAGTAAAATGTCAGCAAGCAATTGTCACTTGGTATCTGTAAAAGATAATGCAGGTGGAAAGGGGAATACTGAAATCCAATACCTCTCTGTAAAAAACGTACTGTATTATCAACACCAGATAAACTTCATCTTCTCTGTTAGAAACCTGACCTTGTAAATACCCTTACTAGGATAATGGTAAGGAATACCTATCCAGCATGCTTGGGTAAGTTATCAGCAGGTCTTCCTAGCAGAAGGCTGAAGCTTTTTGGAAATTATATAGCTGATCCAACTTTGCAGTGTCACCTTGAAGGAAGCTTTTCTCTGGATCTCAGTATGAAGTGGGTGAGTTTGCAAAGGAGTTATAACGGGTCCTGCTCTGAAGTGCTGGGCACAAAGAAGCAACAAGGTCAGTACAGTGCCTTCAGCCTGAACAAAGTAATTTGAAAAAAAGTCACCTTTATTTAGCTTTCTCAGCACATAACATACTCAAGCATTCAGTTTGTCTCTTCAGTTGGAAACTGTCTTTTCTGTTTGGAAGTACATTACCATCAAAACTGCACTTCAGAGTCTGGAGCTTTGAGGTAAATATATTATTATGTGTGAATTTTGTCATGTGTGAATATGATTTAAAGAACAAGTTAAGGAACTGCTTCCACTGATTAAGACCTGGGAAAAATTCAAGACCACTAGAAAGACATATACAGCCATCCTTTATTTTTGCAGTGCATGTTTGTTTGTATTCTAGTAAACTTTTCAAGTAAGCTCTTGCTCACCACACTTTTATTATTATTATTATTATTATTTATTGAACCTGAAAATCCCTTCAAAAGAAAGGAAGTGCTCTTGGAGCAAACCTTGGCAATCCATCCTAGCTTTTGTAGTTTCTGTTCTTGAATATATGTTACTCTCACAAATGCAGTATCAATAATGCTTTACAAATATCTAATGAGTGAAGTGCTGGACTAAAATCTAGCCACATATTTGAAAAACAAACAAAAAGCAAACATACACTCTTGTAAGCTTATTGAGAAAAAATTATCTTCAAAAGATTATTTTTCTTAATTTACCTCAATCACATGAAAAGTCACACCGAAGTCATGAGAACTACCTGCATTAGCATGAAAAGCAAGACTTGGTCCTGAATGACTCAACTAAACTCTATGCTGTCGACCTAAATTCTACATGTAATTCAAGTTGGGCACTAATGCTGTATTGTTACAACAGAGGCTGTTTTACTTTACAGAAATGTCTGGACCACAACAATGTAACTACCAGACAGTTTTTACTTTTTACATGCTTTAGAACCTTTCAGGAAAACTGTTGTAAAATAATAATAATAATAATAATAATAATAATAATAATAATAATAATAATAATAATAAATCTTTTTGTTCTAAGGTTTAAACTGAATTGGGGTTCCACTAATTTAAATATAGATCTTTGAGATACTTATCTTGATTGCAATAAATGACCACCAGAAAATTACAGGTCTTCTGCTACAATACCACCAAACCTGAACTGATATAAGAACATGATTCACAGCATCCACATACAATCCCCAAAACAGCATTCTGAAATATTAAACAGCTTGAAAAATCTTTTCATCTTATATAAATATATATATGGGTCAGATTTTAAAGAGCAGGAGTCAGTCTATTCAAAGCCTGAAAGTAAAAGACCTGTTTCACAATGAAGTTTGAAATGTTCCTTGGAGTTCCTTCTGGCCTATTCTACTTGCATAGACAATCTCCCTTGTACCTCTTTTCTACTTCCTGGACATGTTCCTTACATTGCATGTAAGGAATTCTTTGCATTTCTGTTACTCTAGAGACTACTTTGAGTAAATGTGAAAGATGACACATCCTAATCAGCTTTAATTTCAATGGTGTATAATAAAATCTTTGACAGATGAAAAGTGATAATAAATATTTATCAACCCCTGGTTTTAGTCCCACACCTGTTAAGTGACAGCTTTGCTGGGGACCACCTGCAAAATCTAATGGGGGTGGTGGAGCTGTTACTGCAGTATTGACTTTTCTCTCTCATCTGTCCCTAAAACCAGAGGGAAAGTCTGTCTCAAGGAAGACTTCACCTCAGTGAAAGACAACAAGGTTAGGAAGCCCTTAAACTGGACATATATAAGTCCTCAGGGCCTGGAAGGTTGCACCCTAAGTGCTGAGGGAGCTGAGAATGCCGTTGCAAGGGCACTCAATTATCTTTGAATAGTTATGGAGACTGGGAGAGACCTGTGAAGACTGGGAGAGAAAATGTCACTTCCATCACTGAGAAGGAAGACCCAGGGAACTACATGCCAGTGAGATTCACCTCAGTCCCTGGAAAGTGATGAAGAAAATCCTCCTGGAAAGTATTTCCAAACACATGAAAGACACAAAGGTGATCAGGAGTAGTTAGCATGGACTTACAAAGGGGAAATCATGTTTGATCAACCTCATAGATTTTTATAATGAGGTAACCAGCTTGGTGGATAAGGGGAGACCAGTGCATGTTGTCTACGTGAACTTCAAGTACAGCCTTTGACAGTCTCCCATAACAAAACTGACAAAGTTCAGGTCAGATAAGTAGATAAAAAACTGGCTGAATGGCCAGACCCAGAGGGTTGTGATCAGTGGCACAAAGTCCACCTGGAAGCAAGTCACCAGTGGTATACTACAGGGGTCGATACTGGGGTCAGTACTTTTCAACATCTTCATTAATGACCCAGAGACTGCAACAGAGTGCACTCTCAGCAAGTTCACAGATGATATGAAATTGGGAAGAGTGACTGATACACCCAAGGGTTGTGCTGCCTTTCAGAGGAACCTTAACAAGCTAAATGAATGGGCTGAGAGGAATCTTACGAAGTTCAACAGAAGAAAATATGGATTCTTGCATCTGGGAAGGAATAAACCCAGGAAACTGTATATGCTGGGGTATAAACAGCTGGAAAGTAGATTTGCTGAGAGGGAACTCAAGGTCCTGGTGAGCAAGAAGCTGTCCATGCAGGCTGAGGCAACATTGCAGCAAAGAAAGGCGAGGGCATCCTGGGCTATGTGAGAAAAAGAATTGCCAGAATGTTGAGGGAGGTGATCCTTTCCTTATGATCAACACTGGTGAGGCCATATCTGGACTGCTGGATCTGATTCTGGGCTTCACAGTATGAGAGCGATAGATATATAGATGTGGGAAAGTGTCCAGTAAGGGTCACTAGGGGACTGAAGTATCTCTCAACTGAGGAAGGGCAGAGAGCTGTCACTGTGCAGCTTGGAGAAAAGAAGGCTCAGGGGGTATTATATCAATTTATATAAGTACTTGAAGGGAAGATGCAAAGAGGACGAAGCCAGGCTCTTTTCAGAGTCCAGTGATTGGACAAGAGGCAATGGGCACAAACTGAAAAATCTGTCGTATTAATATGTCAGTTACTAGCATTGTTAACTCATTGGACCCAGGGTTGCCTTTCCCTCCATCTTCACTTCATCAAATCTTAACTTTCCCCCCTCTATCAAAATCCTTGTTAGCAATTTCACAGATTTGTGGTACAAAACTATGGATTCATATTTATTCATAGTTACCCAGCACTCTGAACTGCTGAAGGCAACATTCAGAGTATGTGTGTGCATGTGTTCAAGCACTGCTATTTAAAAGAAACCAGCTTCCACTTCTCCATGGAAGGATAAGTTCCCACTGAATTCAAAATGACCCTGCAGGTGAGCAGCATTAAAAAATAACCAGTGAAATGAGCGAAGAGGCTAGTTTTATAGTTGGATTTCTTCAGACAGCTTTTTAAGAGATCCCAGAGGCAAAGCAACAGAATTAAATATATGCAGCCAGAGGCAGATAATGCATATCTGTTCATAAAGCAGCATTGCAAGACAAAGATTTAAAACTTCCTTCAAAATATCAAGTAGTTAAAAGCCCTTAGTAAGAGCTAAAATAAATTTTTAAAAAATCTTAATTATAAAGGCCATAGGCAGCACTAAGTATTTCTTGCTTTTCAGCAGTCTTCTTTATAAGGTATCAGTTCTGAGGTATCCTATACTCAAGAAGTAATATGTTAAATATTTGCACAATTTCCTGAATTTTTTACATACCAAGCAATCCACTACTTTTAGATGAAGATCACCATGTATTTTGCACACTGTGTCTTTTGATACATATTCATCTGGAAGTAAGACAAAATTATACTAAAAAATATATTAATATTATTAAAACTATTGTCATGTACTTAGAAAAAGTAAAAACAAAAGCAAGCACACACACCACCAAAAAAAAAAAAAAGCACTTATGGCATATTTCAATGTCACATATTTCAATGGTTACATATTTTAATGTCACAGTACAGATTATGAAGCGAAATCCACTGCAAGCCATAGAAGCTAATAATAACCGTAACCAGTAACAAAAATATAAGTATATTTTAAGAGAACCTGAAGAAATGATAATGTGAATGATCTGATATTACATTGGTCTTCTTCAGTAAATAAAGTCAGTAAATAAATGTAGTTCAGTATTTCAACAGCAGGTGGTAAGCAGGATGGAAACAGAGACATTTACAGTCAGCTGTGGGGTTACAACACTGAAGTGCAGTCACTGGTTTCAGTTTGGTATATGTGTTTTTCCCTGATCTGTTTTAGAAACATCATGTAATGGTGAATATGCAAGGCTGAAAATCTGTTTTGATGAATTTGGCTATACTATTGGTGATGGAATACATTCACAGAGACAACTCTATCTGCAGCAGCCCAGCCAGATCCATGGCTTTGTTACTTCTTATAAGGACAGCATGGCTAGTCATGGCAAAGTTCAAATATTTCTTTTCCTCTTAATAATCCATGTAAACTGGCATACCTTAATACCCACAAATACCACCTGAGGAAAGGGACTACCATGAGACTTTTTGGTACTTTTAATGCCTCTTGGTATTGCAGAACTTGTTTTTCTGAACAGGCCAGAGTTTCTGGATTCAAAACAGTGCTATGTAGGTTGCTTTCAGTCTTAAAACACCCTTTTCCCATGCTATTAGCATAAGACATTACAGGTTGACAATCTGGAAAAAAGGAGCTAGTGGCAAATATTTCAGTGTAACAAGTTTTAAAGGAAAAAAATGGAGCAAATTCATTGAAGCTGAAACACACTGTGGGAACATACTAGTTATCATTAGATTTTCTTATAAAAAACAGCCTTGGAGTCTCAGTGTGAATCTGTGATCCAAAGTGGTGCAAGGATCAAGGACAGCCAACGGTTCGCAGGTGGTTACAGTGCTCACCAGGGACGCGAGACCTGGCTTCAGAGCTCCTTTTCAAATAGTTGCTCACATCTCACATAAGACCATCCTGGAGGCATTTGCTCTCACTGCTGCTGCCCTGCTTTGCATAAAAAAATTAGGTGATGTGGATGAGCTAACACTGGTGGATAAGCTCCCATAGCTGCAAAGAGGAGCCTGGGAGTGACCCACCCTAAAATAGCCCTCATGAGAGAGACTGCTGGAAGATAGCACAGAGCTGGATATGTGCCCCAGCACAGGGGTGTTGGCTGGTCTGCATGTTTGTGCTAGTGCACAAGTACACCCACACTCTCTCTGCAAGATGGAAAACTTTGGAAGTTGTTGTTTTTCCCCCACCACTATGCAATGGGAACATTTTTGATTACATGAAAGTTTTCCCAGAACAGAAAACATATTTGCTACCCAGCTCTCAAAGTTACCTCTCCGATGGATAAAACCAGTACAGCTAAAACTTTTTCCTCATAGCTAATACAATTTTTACTGAAATGTATTACTTGTACAAACAGCTCTTACTCCTATGACTAGCCTCAATACAATCTGTGGTACTAAATTCCTAAGTAAGAAGTTTTTTATGTGTGATGGCCAGAGGAATGGGGCCCAATGTGTATTTTGTACGTGCAGCCAGAACCTTGCAACAATCATGTCTTGCAAATAAAAATAATCAAGCATCATTACCTCAATGTTAGTAGTTTGTGAATGAAGTTAATAGAAAACTACTCCCACTTCACTGAATATTCCTTACGTTGTAAAGAATTGCCCTAAATTTCTTTCAAGCTAGTTTCTAACCACACTCACCTGCAAAAAAAAATAAAATAAATAGTAAATTCTCATTGCTCACTGCTGCTGCTATTACATCAGAAAATGTATATGCTAACTGTTGATATGGTTCAGCAGTGAGGAATACTGAAAAAACTCTTTGCAAGGAACAATCTTGTGTTGGCAGGAAAATTGACAAGATGACCTAATATGTCTTTTCCATCTCTAATTTCCATGAGTCTACTACTCCTGTGGGGAAAAATAACTTGTCAGCAAACTTATTATAGAAGAAAATATCACAGTAAAAATTGTTACAGAAAATAGCCCACCAACAACTAGATCTAAGATATGCATATATTTATTCTTGACAGTTGTTTAACCCTAACTGAGAAAAACATGTTCCCGTATTTTGTACAGCAGTCAAAAATCTCAAATAGCAGTGGAAACCAAATGAGAAAGTTACTAAGCATTTATCAAATACACAGGAAGTTTAAGAAGTTCCATCAAGACTTTGTTCATTTTCCCAACACAATATAGTTTTTATGCCTTCCTAGACAATAGATATATTTTGTAGAAACATGACAGTTAAAGAATGTTTGCTGTTTGCACTTTTCATATGCACCATCTTTTTTAGGTTAAGGATAACCTATCATCACCAATAATAATTCTTACTTAGTTCATACAAATTTTAAAAGGCAAAACAACTAAACAGCAGCAGATATCTGAAATATTGTCTTCAATTCAGACAAACATTTAACCAGGAACTTCCATTCAACAATGCAGAAGGCCCACCAAAGCTGGGACCTGCCACTAACATCACTATCACCAACAGTTACATTTGATTTTTCACTTTGTTCCTGATGTGAGGACAATGAAGATAAGAACAAATACACAGCTGAGAACCTATTAAGCATGTTTCATCTGTTATGCACAGAAATTAGAGAGGCAAAGCAGAGGAAATTTGATGGTAATTAGGAAGATACATCTTAACTGTTTTAACAAAGCATTTATTGTATTGAAAAAAAATCTTACATATTTTGACTCTATCAGTGAAAAAAAATTATTCACAGCTTAATTCCTATAAAACACTAAAAACAGGTTAGTTTTTGATTTGGCTGTTCTCACATGCTTCATTTTCCAATGTCCATGTACAATTGGCTGAAATAGGAGAAGTCTTAAAATAGCTACAGTATGGTAGTGCTCAAAATCTAAAAGACTTATAGTTACCTGATTAGAGGTATCCAGAGCTATCATGTATTTAGGATATAAAAAGAAAATTTCTAAATTATAACACTGGAAAAAAATTGGCACTGAGTTTTCTTGAATACTACCACGCATGGGAGATAATAGCACAAAACTCTCCACTGGTGAAGAAGAATAAAAACAAACAAACAAACAAACAAAACAGGAGCTTTGAGATACTGTAGTTTGAAACACAATCCCTGATTCTTCTTAGGAAAACCTGGATAGAGATCTATACTAAAATCTGGAATCACATCTGATTTATGGAGCGTAGAATTACATTCAACACTGCCCACAATGACAACAATCCTTGGACATCATTACTAGTGAAATGAAACTCCTTTAGGCTAAAGGTATGTTCAGGGAAGTACATGTTGACTGCTCTTATCATTTTTCCAGCTTGTTACCCTTCTACATTCTCACCTCTACCAGGCTTTTCCATCCCACTCTCCTGTCTCCGCTAGACCTAAATCTCTTTTTCTGTATGGCAGCAAAAGCTATGGTGTCTGTTTTGGTCCAACCTAATTACGGCCTTGATTGTCTATTATAATCTCAACTCCATTCAAGTTACATTCGCTAAGATCCCACAAGGATCTCTGAGTTCAACTCCTGATATATGCAAGCTATCTTGTGGACTTGTGAAGTACTGTCATGTCAGTAATGGTCTGACAAGTGAATATTTTTCCTGAGTTTAAGTATTTTATTTTATTTTATTTTATTTTATTTTATTTTATTTTATTTTTGCTGTTTATTTGTTCTTGTTTATTTTTATTTTTTTGCCTTTGTTTTGTTGTTGTGTTTTACCATTTTAAAGCTTCCATCTAGATTCTAACCAACTGAATACACACAGAAGATAATGAAGTATAGTACTGTCTGCAAATGTGATTCATTTCCCACAAATGGTTATCATATTTCATGACTATGAGATCCTATCTGTGTTTATCCCATAACTGGGGGATTACCATAGCAGTATATCAAAGATAAAGTAGTCATGAGTAGCTTATAAAAAGTACATTAGTTACAGGAATCTATTATAGAAACTGTAATATATTCCATTATGTACCTGACAGGTAGGTTTCTTGGTTTTCAGTTGGGTATGATTACAATGACTAGCATGTCAAATTAAATTTGAGTTCACAGTAATATATGAGCATTTACAATCAGAATCACCAACATAGCTCCTAACTCTGAGATGATATGAGAAGGACTCTCCATAACTACCTCAGTAATGTTCATTTGCGTACATTCAGAAGTCATATTTAGCCTATACTGTATTCTGTAAGGTTTCAGAGGAGTCATTTTTTGTGGGATATATTAAACTATCAGGCAGTTTGTTCTGTAAAAAATCCCTTTTGTTTTTACACATGAAGTAATTTCTGCAAAAGTATATCCCTTTGAGAGGGTAATCATCCTGAGTATTACACTATTATTTTTGGCATATTATTTTTGTTTTAACATAAATTATAGAGAAAGCATTATGAATTTTTTCCTGCCTAAATCAGTCAAGTCTGCTACACTTACATGGATCCAAAACTATTGACAGAGGGTGGGTGGAGGAGAGGGGGAGAAAGGGATGACTTGTTTAAAAAATAAAATAAAATTCCAGCATCATTATCATTTTCCTTTCCTTCCCTTGCCTCTCCCTCTCCCTTAACTTAAAAAATCCCCTGCCCCCACCTCAAAAAAAAAAAAAAAAAAATTTACATACATCTTCAGATGCAAACAGGTGTTGAATATTGTTTAAGAAAAAAAAAAAAAAAAAAAGATAAGTGTAAACTTTAACCTAGACCTGGAACTGAATTAGCTTTAAATTATACTTCTGGAAAAACTTCTTGTGGTTGGAAACACACCAGGTCTATGACTAAAGGGAGAGAGGCTGCCCCATCCAGGCCTGCATGTACATCCACAACTCCTAAAGGCAAAGGTAGAACACAATGGCTGATCTTGTTTCTGTCTTCAAAACAGCATCAAGTAAAGAGAGGAAGGCCCAGTTGGAGCGTAGGTGAAGGAGAGAATTCTCTGAAGAGCTGCTGTAGTGTTTGGGATTTTCATGTAATGTAGGGAATGCCCCACAGAGTGTTAAAGGTATGTAAAACTAGACTGTATTAAGACAAAATTTTTCTCCTCCTCCACCTGTAACTCAAGGATTTTCTTAATTGGAAGACAACCCTTTTCCAGTAGAAAATCTCCAGTTAAGTTCCTTAAAGTGGATTGGATATCTTTGATCTCATATCTCCACAGAGGAAAAAATAAATAAGTAAATAACAAAAGACAACAGCATTAGATGGGGGAACAGGGAAAACAGGTAGTTTTTCTTCTGTAAAACATACAAAAAGCCATATCTCACATTACCTTCAATATTAGCCAAATATACAAAAGCATGTAGAAAAGAGTAATAATTAATTAATACATTTAAATCAATAAGAGGTGAAGTCCAGAAATTTATGGGAGCTGCTAATAAAGTATATTATTGCTCAGATATGAGTAACCGGACTTTTGTAATTATAGTACATTGGACTTCACTGGTTATAGGCCTTATGCCTCCTTATAGTTATAGACTTTTATACCCTCTCCAGTTGGGAATTAAATATTAAACTATTTTGCACCAGTTAGTATCCCAGATCTATAATATTTTTTCTCACCCTGTCAGAACCTCATGAGGAGTTACTTAAATCAGGCCATGAAGACACCACCAGTGAAAAACATTAAGAATAAATTTGCTGTTACACTAGAAGACTGGAAGATTTTTATTTATTTATTTATTTATTTTTGGTGCCTTATTGGTCATTTGGGGCAGAGTGGCTGGAAAGTTGTGCAAAGGAAAAGGATCTGGGGGTGTTGGTCTATGCTCTTCTGAACATGAACCAGCAGTATGCCCAGGTGAACAAGGCCAATGATATCCTGGCTTGTATCAGGAATAGTGTAGCCAGCAGTGCCAGGGAGGTGATTGTTCCCCTCTACTCTGCTCTGGTGAGGCTGCACCTTGACTACTGTGTTCAGCTATGGACCCCTCAGTACAAGGACATGGAGACCCTGAAGTGTATCCAGAGAAGGGCTACGAAGCTGGTGAAGGGCCTGGAACACAAGTGCTATGAGGAGCTGGGATTGTTCAGTCTGGAGAAGAGGAGGCTCAGAGGAGACCTTATTGCTCTCTGCAACTACCTGAAAGGAAGGTGTGGGAAGATGGGTGTTGGCCTCTTCTTACAGATAACTAGAGATAAGACAAGAGGGAATGGCCTCAAGTTGCACTGGGGGGGGTTCAGGTCAGAAATTAGGAGACATTTCTTCTCAGAAAGAGTAGTCGGGAATTGGAATGGGTTGCCTGGGGAGGTGGTGGCATCACCATCCCTGAGGATGTTCAAGGAAAGGTTGGACATGGTGCTTAGGGACATAGTTTACTAGGTGATATTTGTAGTAGGGTGATGGTTGGACCAGATAATCTTGAAGGTCTTTTCCAACCTTAATGATTCTATGTCACTATCTGGTGACTGACTTTCAGTGATAAATCTATCTATGGGAGTCCTAGACCAGGAATTGCAGGACATTGCATTGGGACACTGTGTCTGCTATGCACACAGGAGAAAACCCTTCTTGCCACACAATGTTCATACATAAATTTCTATACAATTCCAGAGACAAAGTCAGGGTACCATGTCTCCCCATATCCACCTTCAGTAAATTGGCTTGTGAATAGCCCAAAGCTATGTTCACCTGTTTGTTGAATCCACTTTGTGTTACAGAAAGTCATTTTTAACAAGGCAGTCTCAGACATCATCTATCTTCTTCAAATGTAGAAAATAAAACAAGTGTGCATTTTGCATTCTGGTGATTTCAAGATGGGACAATCTACAAAAATATTGCGGCAGCCTGTGCATGCATGTGTTGGGAGTGGCAGGCCAATTCTTTATTTTCGTCTGTGTTTTCTTCTTGAAACACTCACTACCTTTTGTCCATAGCCAGTATTGTTTCAGGAGTGATTTTAATATGTTAAAGATGGTCTTGCAACAAATGTTCTGCCACTTTTTAATTATTTGCACTGGGTTTCAAAGCAGTCATGATGCAATTTACAAGAAAAGAAAACTTCTATAACCATTTGAGAAAGTTTTGTCTGTTGCATCATGGACATTTGGAAGTTCAGCTGTACAAGCTTGTATTTGTTTGTTTGTTTGTTTGCTTTCCCGAGAAATAATATAATAAATAAGAAAATTAAAAGGTAAATCTGATTTTGACATTCACAACAGAATATCAACATGAGAACCAACCAAAAACCCAAAGAATGAAATAAAAGGGGGAAAAGTTATAAGGTAACAACCTGGTGAAAGTCTGCACTATTTGCGGAAGAGTAACTTGTGCTGTGCTGATAGATGTAATCATTGCATAACACTGGTTGATTAATATCACAGCATGGCTGACTCAGGGCACATGTCTATCAGCTTATCAGAAACCTAATATTGCTTTTTTCCAATAAAGGAAGAAGAGCCAAAAAAGCACGTGACTTAAGGCATGCAGAAGTTAAATACAGTGTAATGTGGCACAGTTAAAAAATAAATAAATAAATAAATAAATAAATAAATAAATAAATAAATAAATGAGTAGATGAGATAAAAGGGTCCTGTGAAGAGAAGGGAGGATACCCCCTGGGGAGAGTGCAATGCACAAGCCACAGGCGGGGAGGCAGGTGTCTGCAATGAGATGGCCATTGACAGGGAAGTCAGAGAGAGGGCTCCAACCTTCACACTCCGTCCTGGCTCTTTTGCTCTTCCTGCTGAAATCCCTGTGGGATTTTCGGATTCACATGCTAGCTGTAAATTCCCTGCTAGCTCCCATGCTTCTGTCCCTGAAAAGGTTCAACAACTTTCCCTCTCAGGTTAGTTTTTGTGAACATTTCCACTTTCTTCAGCTCTGCTTCATCTTCTGGACTATTGGAGCAGATAAAATTGCTTCGGAGCACATTTCTTATCTCTGAACTATTTATTTGCTATATTTGCAATCTCTACCCTCTAGACCACAGCATGTGGACTTTTCCTAGTTCACAGATCAAAGTCTCTTCCCTAACTGAGAAGATTTGTGTTGCATGAACTGCAATATTATTACAGAGAAATTCTAAGTGCCAATGATGCCAATAGCTAATACAATTACACTATAGTACGTTGAAACCAAAGGCTAGTAATTAAAACCCACAATCTAGCTAAAAGGAAAGTAAGCTTGGAAAAATAATCTGAATGTCTATTGAGAGGGAGGAGCAAGATCTCTTTTTAGCCAATGGGCATAGGTGGAACCATAATCTACATTTTAAAATTTATACTTAATACTAATATGACTACTTTAAGGTGTATCTAGGGCAGCACCGCTATTCTGACAGTGGACAGTTAAGAGAGATATCAAACAGTTGGACTTAATTATCTTAGATGTCTTTTCCAGCTTAAATGTTTCTATGATTTTCAGAGCTCACTGGCTAATGGCCTAAGCTACTACCATTGATTCTGGGAGGAGGTGGGGGGAAGAAATAAAATCACACTATACAAGGTGCCAGCCAAGGAAGACAGACCACAACTAAAGCTGGCAAATCTAGAAAGGAGATGGGAACAAGAGTTGAATAACTTATTTACTGAGAAATGAAGTCAAATAAACATATAAACATAATAGTTCAATCTGGAACTTTTTTTTTTTTTTTTTTTTTTTTTTTTTGGATGCAGTTCATAAAACCAAAGATTGAATGCTGCCTTTTTATCCATTGGTCTACATTGGCCTGATAATCTGAGGATGCTTAAACACTTTGAAATCTTCAAAGCTTCCCTCTTCCTTAAGATACAAGAATTTACAAATTGCAAAAACAAAAGCTTTATTAATGAAGTATAATGGTTCTTGAAATTATTATGATTAGAATGAATGGGCAAATATTACACTGCATAAGTTTCTGGTTATGATTAATAAATGATATATGTTTTGTTCATGAAATACAAGCATGAAGCTTTTCATCAACAAATATTAAAATTATTTAAAATTACTCAAAAGACCCCTAAAACATCTTTGTTGACTTCAAGTCTTACACAAAACCTCAGAATTAAAAGTGAAAGTAATATGTATTAAAGGAGCTGAAAGTGATTCAAATAGAGGGAGTTTTACAGTATTCAAAAAGAGTAGTTAGGGCAACATCAAAATCTTCTGGACTACAGTATAGAACTTTTAAATTGTTTTCTGTTTGTTATACATTTGAGAGTTTATCATATATTTATAGTACTGATTTAATAAATAAATAAATAAATTATTCAGTACTTCTTCACAAACTTCACAAAACTTCAAGCATTAGTGTTTGGCTCGCTGCTCCATCTTCCACTTTTATGGGGCAGCTATGTTCCAGGTTGTTATGAACAAATACGTTATATTTGACTGAAATCCTCATAATAAATAAATATTCTGGAATAGGATACTGCTCTGTTTTCAAGCCAAGAGGCTAACTTTTATATATTCAGAATTGTGCCTATGATAGCTGTATTAAACAATAGCAATATTTTATTCTGAATTGTCCTGTATTAAAAGGGCTTCTTAAAATATGTTTTGCATTCTTTGATGATTGTTTTCTTGCAAAGATAATTCAAACCAGCAGAAGCCCACCCAGTCAGAGCAATAAAAGGTCTAGTCCTTGATGAACAGTATTTGTAAGCACTCACTACTAATATTAATTAATTTGATAATTTATCCTCTTTTTCTATTCATCAGTTGTCTCCATGTGGTTTAAATATTCATTCTCAATTCAAAACTATTCACAGTGGATTCATTTAATTCCTCTGTGGAGGACCAGCATAAGGCATATGCATCACTTCAATCCTCTGAATAGGGTTCAAGTAAGTCTCAAAGCTCTATATTGTCTTTCTGCTCATGAATAAATTTCACTATTTGGCTGGAAGTAGATTCTTCCTGAACCACTTGTTGCAAGTCACTGTGCTTCTGCTGTTGCTGTGACGTCTCAGACTGTGGCCCCAAGACTTCAGCCTCATAGGTTGAGAAGTTTATTTTTACGCTTAATGGTGCATTCATAGCACCTTTGAAATGCTGGACCTATCAGTGATGTTCTGCATCAGTGATTTGAGCCCAGTTTACAGACCAGAAATATGTGCCTGAATGTGTTTTCCACATGCCCCATAGACTGATCAGACCCACTGCCTCTGGGATACTGGACAAATGTCTGAAGTCTTTTCATTTCAACAAGAATTCTGGTGAAAAAGCACATACTCAGAGATATCCAGACACAGTGTAGTCTTAAGCTTAAACTTGTAGAGGAAGGGACTATCATTTTCTTACACACATAGGGTAAAAAGCACAAGAGAGCACACATTTGTGGTTGAATTTCATATGTCCTGCACCACAAACAGGCAAGCAAAAATTAAGCAGAAAACTCCAATAAGATTAGATAGCTAAAACCTGAACTGAGCTGAATAATTCCAAGTCCAGACTTTGCTCTTTTTGCAAATATGCTGCCAGTAAACTATTTTCCTATATTTTATGTACAAAGCAATCTCAAAGACTGAAGTCAATTGCAAGGTTTAAGTGAGTAATTGTAAAAATGCAGGAATATTTTTCCAGCTGTGGCACTGACCAAGCATCATTTTCCATGAATTTCTTTTTTTGTTTTTGTTTTTGTTTTGTTTTGTTTTCTTTTCTTTTCCAGTTCTGTATCATAATTAAGCCAGAGCTGAAGCAAACACTTTACTCTCTCTAACAAACAAACTTATCAGAAAGTTTCTTGGAGGGTGGAAGATAAGATAAAAAGGGAGCTTTCATTAAGAACCCAGACAGAGCTTCTTCATTCATCCTCCAAAATTCATTATGTAGATTGGCAAAGAATGAAAGGTAGCTGTGGGAGGAATGAAGAGACATCATTCTTATACAACAAATATGCTGTAGTGATAAGTGATAGAAAATGGTGGTGTACATACTTATAAGTTCAACTAAGGAAATCCTTTGCCATGCAAAACTGACACAGATTAGCCTCATCACCTATTAATATTACTGGAAAGTTTTAAAAGATACTGCTCTGAGAATACTATGCCAGATTAGGAACTGGAATTTAAACAAATGCGACCTGCAGGAAAGACAAGGGCATTTCTAACTACCTTTTTGCCCTTTGCCACTGTGAGCACAGAGTTAAACAGACCCTACAATTCAACAAGGATGCTCAGGAAGCTGGCTTCCACTTGCATTTGAATTACGAATGTGCAGTTCCTTGACACACACATGCTCTGAAAACAAATAGCAGAGTGCTGCAAACTGCCTGTCCTCAACACACATCTGTGCTGTTTCCCAGCGACATACACCAGCTACACTGCTTTCTCTTAAAGTGTACTCTCTGAGCCAGAAAGATGAGAAACTAACATGAGAATGATATATCCTGTTCAGAAAACACAGCTGGTATGTCCACACCTAACTTCTACCTGATCCTACGTTCTTTGGTCTCTCTCTTTTTTTTTTTGTTTTTTTTTTTTTTTTTTCCACAGGCAACAGCGGTTTTGTGTGCAAAATAAGAACACGGTACAAAAACACAGTAAACACTAATGTATAGCGATGACGTTCAAAGAGCAGACCTTTGAGAACTGTCATTTCACCTATTTTGTTAAAGTAATTATCTCAGGTTGTTCTTCAAAGATGAAAAGAATCAGTATCTTTTATGTGTAACTGATTATCTTTATTGTCAACTTTGAAGTTTGTTCATATTTTGGTTGCTGGTTTTGAAAGTGAAACTTCCCTCATTGAAGCAGAGCTCCTAGCCCTGACTGGGATTTCACTCTAGGAGCATATTTTTTTTCCCCTGTACCAGAATACTCATTAGTTTATGCTACATAGCCAGAGGAAAGACTCACACATCCTTTAAAATCCCTGTCTTCTCTCAAAAATGCAACAAAAAACTGTGTGGCATTTCAGAAAGCTAATTAAATTAATTGATGGAGAGTAGCAGGCACAACTCCTCTGAAAGTAATGAAGGTAGCCCTGTTTATCCTGAGATTTAGGTTGGCTCCCACTGTCAGCTATCAGTTGATAGTTAGAGCAATTGCAATGACAGCATGAATCATAATGTAAAAAACATGTTACATATTGAATGATAGATGAGTGAATTTCAGGCCAATTCCTACTGGATTGTTCTTTCTAATTCACTCAACGGATCAAAATAACTCCTGACTAGAACCACATGGCTTGCTTCTGAAATTTCAACTACTGAAGTGTGTGAGACATTGTCTCCATGGCTTGTGACAAGGAGGGGCTTCAGTCAGATGGCCATCTGTCATTTCAAACATCAAATACTGAGTATTTTTTTATATGCCCTCTCATCAGACTCCTTTCCCATATGCATCAATGTCAAGTCTATTCAACAAGAGGTGTCTATAAGAGACATGAGAAGTTATAAATTTGCCATGCCACCTCTGAAACTTGTTTTGGGATAAGACAGTAGGTTCCCTATGCTCTACAAGCTTAACAGCCTTCCTAGCTGCTGCCAAGAAAATGGAATTGCAACCTCAGCCAAAGGAGACAAGTCCTAAGGCAGCAAGCCTCTGGGACAAAGCTCTGTTAATATATGCATAGTAAAATAAATAATAAATAAATCCTGATTTGCTTACGACCTCTGGAAAACTGTTAGAAGTAAAAATGGAACTGTCAGCCTCTGCAGATTCCACCACAAAGCAGTGCTTCCCACTTTTTAGGAGCATAAGCACTGCTATGTAGTACAACAGACAGGAAAGTTTTGTATTCTTTTGGTCTTTTTCTTGCTTAACTGCTTCAAAGTTATCTATTTTTTTGCTTGGATAAATATGCAAAAAAATACACAAAAAAAAGCCTGTTTTGGTGTCCTACCAGTTCCACAGATTTAATAATGTTTCTCCTGTTCACTTCATTCTGCTAGAGCATGCAAATTCTCTCATCAATGCCAGAGGTGATATAACAAAATGATTGCACCACATTTCATTCAATGTCTCCCCTCATTATGTACTTGAGGAGACATCAGGAATCCTGACTTCCATTCCACTTCTCTTAGGTGGTGCTGAATCACAGTCAACGGCAGTGAAAAAAAGTTCTTTTTGGCAATTAAGGCATTTACAGTCTTCTATTTCCTTGCATCAAAATCAAAGTTGCCAGCATACAGTTAGTATTGTTTAAACCACAGAAAGTCCTAATAGTCATTTAAATCATATTATATAGTGCACTAAATTCTTGCTCCTCCTTTTCCATGTCCCAGTTCAAGTGATTTTGATTTGTCTCGCTCTCAAAACTATTTGAAAAAGACTGGAAAGATGAGAAACATAACAGAAATCTTTAGAAAGTTCCATCCATTACACAGAAGCACTCATAATATATTCTTTTCAGGAAGGGTTAGAGTACAAGATATATTTCATGCTTTAAAAAGTAACAGCCAAAAAAGGGGCGGGGGAATGGATCGTGCACAGTAACTGTAAAATTATAGCCCTCTTGTTTTGGATCTTGTTGCTAATGTGCTCAAAAAGATCTGTGCTTCATCATATTTTATAGGGAGGATATACAGTATGTGTTCTATAGGGAGCCTATATGAGTCCTAACATTGCTCAAAAGGACAGTTAAATAAATGTCTCCACCAGTCAAGTCACTAAAAAATTTGTATTCCTGCCAGCTTGCTTCCAGCCTCTTTGCATCGATGGATTGTGGTGACAGCAATTATGTCATCCATAAAGTTAAGAAGCTGGGAATCCTTACATCAGCTCTCAGCTTCACTTTTTTGTCCCTCCTACAGTTATCACTTGTTATTCTCAGCACAACCATATTTTCTAAAAGAAAGACTATGTATTAAAATATGGTTGAGTTTCAGCTGCTCTAAAAGACTGTCATCTTCCTTAATCCCCCAGCATGCTTCATTCAGACTACCACAGGCTGCAAGAGGAGTTTTTTTGTGTGTGTGTGTTTGTTTTTTTTTTGGTGTGTGTGTGTGTGTGTGTGTGTGTGTGACCACATACAATACCCCTTAAAACAATCCGTCCCCTTCAGCGCTTAACTGTTAATATTTTGTTCCCACCTTAGCAAAACACAGGTTGATGCTTGTAACTAGGGTGATTCAGCCAGACATCCCAGACATCCAGCTCTATTGTTTTTCAGGCAGTAGAGGGGGCAACTACACATTTTTTCTGGATTTATCAGAACATCTTCTATGCTGGATATCAAGGTGAACAGTTTTCTGAAGCACAGCCTTCTTTTTAATGCTCTTTTCTGGTGCTCCCATTTTAGTACAGAGCTCTGGGAAACTTTGGAACCTCACTTGCCTCTGTTTCCTTTATTTCTGCTATGTCCACAAGGCATATTCAAGAAGGCTACTGGTCCACAGCAGAATCTCTACAGCTGCTGAGGAGGGAGGAAAAAGATAATCTAAAACAATGCCCCAGTAACTTTCCACTGAAAAGCTTTAGTTTTGTGATAAATACCAGCATATTCCACCTTAAAACATCACTGGCAAAAATCTGTCTCCTATTGGCAGTGCTGTTGGCAGAAGTCTGTATCTAATAGATGGGTGATACATTCATGGACAACAATTTATGATTCTGGCATTTCTGCATTTTATGGCTGTCTTGGAATGAGTCATGGTTTTCTCTCTTTTTTTTTTTTTTTTCCCCGAAAAACATTCCAAATACACTCAAATACTGAATTCAGCACAGCTCTGCTTTTACATCACAAGTCTTTCGCAAGAAGTAGGCCCCTGAATTGACTTCTGAGAGGACACGAAGAGCATGTACTATCGCTGGGTGACCACTCACAGAGGCTGCTTTAACTAGCAATACACTATAGTGAAATTTTCAGTATTGTGGGAAACTGTGTGTGTCTCAATACCAAGGCTCTCGTCACTATTCTCCCACTCACAGAAAGGGTAAATCAGGTAAGCTGGCTGTATCAGCCCCAGGTAACTTACAGATAAGATGAACAGGTAACAGATCAGATGAACAACACACTGTGTTCAACAGCAGACCTCGAAAGATGAGGCCCGAATGGCTCCACAGTTGTCTACCACTTAAAATTGTTACCCCTACTGGCAAGTCTCAGAGTAGGGGCAGGAACACTCAAACTCTATCTCCTGATGCTGAACACACGCTAGTTAGTTTACTGCTTGGTTTCCAGAGAAGACTGACTCCTGTGCAGACCTTCCTTGTACCACTTCCAAGAGAGCTCTGTGCTCTCATCACAACTAGCTCCAAGTAATACTCTCTTATTTACCTTGTCAAGGAGAGATGTACAGCAAAGCCAATATTCATCCCATCATCTATGTCTATGATGAACACAACTTCTATATGTAAACACAAAAATGAAGAAATATTTCCAAACCAAGTTCTGAGTTTATTTTTTCCTTCATTGAGATGTTATTTTTAAATATCTATCTCTATCCTGAAGTTTAGATAGCATTACCCTTCACTTAAGCTACAGCACTTGACAGATTTAACAGACATTTCACAATAAACTTAAATAATGATGTTGATTAATTAAATCCTATCAAGAAAGAAAACCTGACTTATGGGGACTGACATAAAGCCAACAGTTGTGTAATTCAGAGACTGGATAATGTTATTAGCATTCTAAGTTTCACCAAAACAAACAAACAAACAAACAAACACAAAACAAAACAAAAAAAAACCACCAGCTTACACGGTACCTACACTTTTCATAGGGAAAAATGTTCAGATGGAAAATAACACTTACTGCAGCAATTTCAAACAAAAATGGTGTTGTTTATATAAATACTGCTTTGACATTTATGTTTAAAGAAAGCTAGATAAAATTATATTTGAATCAAAAAGTTGATTTAAAACCAAACTTGTAAAAAAAGTGTTTTCATCAACATATTTTGAAAATTTTAAACCTCACAAAAGAAACGTGAATTTTTTAGTAATTATTCCAAACAGTGAAGGATCAGGTCTTTAGACAAACAGTGAAGGATCAGGTCTTTAGATTTAAATATGTGTAATATTTGGGAAAAGTCAAGATTAAATCAATTTATTATTTTTTGGTGTGCTTTTAAGCTAATGTCTACATTTATTTAAAATAATTCTTCCCAGTTATCGTTTGGGAAGTTTTGATGTCTCCCCCATCTATACAATGTATTGGAATACATAGCTGTCAACAGTTTGAAACAACAACAAAAAAGGGAACAGCACCATACACTGATTAAAAATATTAGTAAATCCAATCAGTCCAGTGCAATTGTCAATTATTTCTTCTCTATATTGATTACAGTTTTATATGAATTAGCTAACATCATTTTTTCCCACTAACAATTGATTAACTTTCTGTTAAAGACTTTGTTTTACCTTACTCTAAATCTTTCATGCCAGCAAACAACTGATCAAATGGTTGGTGACCTGGTACGGCACTTGGATGTGCACAAGTCGATGGGGCCGGATGGGATCCACCCAAGGGTACTGAGAGAACTGGCAGAGGTGCTGGCCAAGCCGCTTACCATCATTTATCAACAGTCCTGGCTATCGGGGGAGGTCCCACTCGACTGGCGGCTAGCAAATGTGACGCCCATCTACAAGAAGGGCGGAGGACTGACCCGGGAAACTACAGGCCTGTCAGTTTGACCTCAGTGCCAGGGAAGCTCATGGAGCAGATTATCTTGAGAGTCATCACGCAGCACTTGCAGGGCAAGCAGGCGATCAGGCCCAGTCAGCATGGGTTTATGAAGGGCAGGTCCTGCTTGACGAACCTGATCTCCTTCTATGACAAAGTGACACACTTAGTGGATGAGGGAAAGGCTGTGGATGTGGTCTACCTTGACTTCAGCAAGGCTTTTGACACCGTTTCCCACAGCATTCTCCTCAAGAAACTGGCTGCTCTTGGCTTGGACTGGCGCACGCTTTGTTGGGTTAGAAGCTGGCTGGATAGCTGGGCCCAAAGAGTCGTGGTAAATGGAGTCAAATCCAGTTGGAGGCCGGTCACTAGTGGCATTCCCCAGGGCTCGGTGCTGGGGCCGGTCCTCTTCAATATCTTCATTGATGATCTGGATGAGGGCATTGAGTGCACCCTTGGTAAGTTTGCAGATGACACCAAGTTAGGTACGTGTATCGATCTGCTCAAGGGTAGGAAGGCTCTGCAGGAGGATCTGGATAGGCTGCACCGATGGGCTGAGGTCAACTGCATGAAGTTCAACAAGGCCAAGTGCCGGGTCCTCCACCTGGGGCGCAATGACCCCAAGCAGAGCTACAGGCTGGGAGATGAGTGGTTGGAGAGCTGCCAGGCAGAGAAGGACCTGGGAGTGATGGTTGATAGTCGGCTGAATATGAGCCAGCAGTGTGCTCAGGTGGCCAAGAAGGCCAACAGCATCCTGGCCTGTATAAGAAACAGTGTGGCCAGCAGGGCTAGGGAGGTGATCGTCCCCCTGTACTCGGCTCTGGTGAGGCCGCACCTCGAGTACTGTGTTCAGTTTTGGGCCCCTCGCTACAAGAAGGACATGGAGGTGCTCGAGTGAGTCCAGAGAAGGGCTATGAAGCTGGTGAGGGGCCTGGAGAACAAGTCTTACGAGGAGTGGCTGAGGGAGCTGGGCTTGTTCAGCCTGGAGAAAAGGAGGCTCACGGGTGACCTTATCGCTCTCTACAGGTACCTCAAGGGAGGCTGTAGCGAGGTGGGGGTTGGTCTGTTCTCCCACGTGCCTGGTGACAGGACGAGGGGGAATGGGCTTAAGTTGCACCAGGGGAGTTTTAGGTTGGATCTTAGGAAGAACTTCTTTACCGAAAGGGTTGTTAGACATTGGAACGGGCTGCCCAGGGAAGTGGTGGAGTCACCATCCCTGGAGGTCTTTAAAAGACGTTTAGATGTAGAGCTTAGGGATGTGGTTTAGTGGGGACTGTTAGTGTTAGGTCAGAGGTTGGACTTGATGATCTTGAGGTCTCTTCCAACCTAGAAATTCTGTGATTCTGTGATTCTGTGATCTTCTCTCCCACAAGTGTGGAATTTTTACTTCTGCATGCTCCATGGAATTTCTCTCTAATATGCTTATGGGGGATATAGGAAAGCAACTTGGAGTCTTCAGTTCCAAGATGCTGTATGAGCATGCCTGGACTGTGAGTATAAGGGAGGGGTGCCTCTGCTCTTTTGCAAGAAAACATTGAACTGTTTTTGATATCTGACCTAGGGATGCAATGTATAGCTGAGAGCCCATGTAGTCATTTTTCATGAACTTTATTCTGATGGAGAACACTTGGATGGTCCTATCAGTTGTTTCATACTAAATCTCATGTGCTTTCTCCAGTTTGCTTGCTTTTTAAAATGCCCAGATCCTTTGAGATTGACATATAATTTAGCATACTTTCTAACAAGTATCACCTATTAAAAACACCATGTCCTTCCCTTCATCCTTCTGTTGCAAGTCCATATGTAACAAAGGATACTCAATGCATTAGAGGCATTTTCCTTCCTGGCCAGAGCAGGACTGACTTTTGGGTGTCCCAGGCCCCATCATGAAGAGTATCAGAAGTGAGCCTGGAAGCACTATGATAAAGCTTCTTGGTCACTGGAGCTCTGAGAACTTTTAGCCTCCTTTCTGTCCTTGTCCACAGCTGTGCATTCCAGCAACTGTCCCTGCTGACTTGCATGGAGTCAAACCTCCCATCTCACTGGACACCTAGCAGTAGCTCAAACTCCTGCTGAAGTTCACACCCTCCATGGAGGAAAGCATTCCCACAGTTTCCTCTTGTGACCTTCTTGCCCTCTCTGTAGAGGATATATTTCTGATCTCATTAATCTGTACATTGGACAAAGACCTGCTATCAGCAGAGCTCTGGCAGGCTCTGTATCAATATGCGGTATTCTAGGCCTGGAATTTTAGAGCAATCGGCATTTCCCATTTCAGTAGTGCAAGAGACAAGTGATTTTTTCAGCAATGAACCATTCAGAAAAGTGGCTTGAATACTTTGGCTACATTCACATCAGGATCTCAGGTGTTACAACATCTAGTTTTTGGATATCCTGAGAGCTACTGGAGTCTTCAGGGCTGCCTCAGGGCCGGTATTGCACCTATATGGTCCAGTGAGGATTGCCATCTGACAAGAGGAACATGAGCACAACTTACAGATGCCTCATTCTTCAGCAAAAACAAAAAAAGAGTGCTTCCCTGAGCATGGGATTCTCAGCTATAAATTCTCAGCCTGGACTCAGGTACCAAAATTAGCCCAGAATTTTCTCACAAAACACAATATAAATAATATTCTCTTAGGAACAGCATTTGTATTATATGGGCTCGTTGCTCACCTTGGAGGAGGGAGACATATTTCCAAAAACTGCCAAGTTTGGATCAGTCAAGTGAGGTCTGTAAATACATGTTATTAGACCTAATGTGCTAATGCTCAATCTTGCCCATTTTATCTGTCATTAAACATTGATTGGCTCAGGAAGCTCACTCCAAACTTTCTCATCCGTCATGTGAGTATCTGTTACATTCTGCTTGCACATCTAATTTCAAACCTTCCTCCTCTTTCTTATCCAATGAGGAATTAAATATTTCTACAATGTAGAACTTTTCAAACTCAGTCTGATTCTGCTACTTTGACAAGGTATTCTCCTGGGGACAGGAAAGCCCAGAACAAAATCTCTACCCCAGCCACCCAGAACAATCTGGAAATATCTCTGTCCCTTGTCCCACAGCAGTGCCATTATGTCCAAACACTGCCCCAGGGAAATCAGAAACATCTCATCCTAGGTGCTGGCACACTGGGAACAAAAACAAAAAATCCCTTCTACCTTCCTCCAATTCACGATATTTTGCCCTTCTGACTTTCAAGCATTTTTCCCATTTGGGCAGCCCCTCTTGAGGCCCAAAGCCTACAGCCTACACAA
Source organism: Oxyura jamaicensis (assembly GCF_011077185.1). NCBI lineage: Eukaryota > Metazoa > Chordata > Aves > Anseriformes > Anatidae > Oxyura > Oxyura jamaicensis. The sequence continues at coordinate 59,043,609 of NC_048894.1, forward strand.
ACCCCCAGTCAGCACATGGGCTTTGAAGTCACTTGGCTTCCCAGTGTTAAGCAGAGCAACCCATACATGAATACTTTCAAAAAACAGGGCACTGGAGTCTGCTGCCAGGTTATGGTCAGCTGTTTCCCAGGGGCTTATCATCACTCTGGCTAACTACAAACTAATGAGCAGAATTCACCTCTGACTCAAGTTGCTTAAAGCTTGTGGACTTAAGCCAGAAGTAAACTGGAACGTTTTTAAAATAGACACATAAATTCAGGAATAAAATGGATTCAGGAGGGAGGACTGAAAGGCAGGATTTATAAAGAGGTTTAATAAAATCAGTGGTTTAAGGATCCAACCTAATGTAATTATCTCCTAATGAATACATGCTCTAAGACTAAATGTGTACTATGATACTGCAGCTTCAGAGAGGAAAAACAGTTTGTTTTCTTCTGAAAGAGCTTAGTTTCCAAACAACAACAACAAAAAGAATGCAAGCACCACAAACATTCCCCCAAAGAGGATGTGAGGGGTGAAACGTGACCTGCACCCCTTGGAGGCGAAATGCAGCACATACTACTGTGTCACCTGGACTTCTGACACTCTCTGCATTTATACTTAATCAGCATCAGTCCTGATAAATTATTTACCCTGGAGGAATGTAATGGGACGCCAGTTTGTCTGTGCATATGCTCTCATATTCTGCTAGACTAAATAAGCAGGGTTGGGGGCTGGGAATGAGCCCTGATTTCTGTCAGTGGGACCCTTTCTACACTCTGTTGGCTCCACTTCATACAACACTGGCGTCCCCCTGTGACACAAGGCATGTTTGATACACCCTTGACATGAGTCTCCTTAAAAGGGAAGTTCAGGGTAGTGATCATGCATCAAATTACGTTAGACACAACAGGTCTCAGAAAAAATAAACTATCACAGAGTGAGGTTGAATGAGGAATGAAATCTAAGGGATAAGAGATAATGCTTAGCATCCAGAGGAAAACAACAGCATTGATATCCCAGATCACATAATCTCACCTAACCTTAATTTAAGGACCTGGTTTAAGGCTGTAAAGGTCACTTTTGATTGCACAAGTACACATTCTCATGCAATGCATTGTCCTTACATTGCAGTTGCATTTATATAGTTCATTTTAGACAACACAGATAACTTTATATGTAAAAGATGTTAGTGAATGTTGGAGTGCCTGCAGGGAGCTTGGCTGTAAATTTTGGTTGCTTGCAAAATTGTTTAGTCATAACTTTAATATAAAATTTAACCTAGATCTTAAAACAGATTTAACTTCTAGAGCCCTTCCAGGCAGAGTTGCTATGTAATGCACCTGATTTTAGATAGATTTGATGGGAGATTAGACTGTGTATTGAGTGATTTACATCTTAAAAAAAAAAAAAAAAAAAAAAAGACCCACGTACATGTAGACAAAAACGAGCACTCAATAAGAACACAAAGAACAGTCTCCACAGATAAAGCATGGATTAATGGTAGATTACCTATTTGCATTTCTTCCCTTAGGTTTTCCGTATGCTTTACAAAATAAAAAGCTATTAGGCTATGTGAAAACAACACCAGCTCTCCCCGTGACACTTCGGCATAAACAGATGAAAACATGATAAAAGCTGGAAAATCGTTGTTAAAAGGTGGAAATAGACAAAAAGGCCATTTGAACACAGAACCATTTTTGAGTTCCTCATGACACATAAGAATAATCTGGAATCAAAGCAGAGTCAGAAACCTACCCAAACTTCAAAGGAATTTGGTAAAGCAACAGCAGCAACGCCTTTGAGAGCAGGTTCTTAAAAAGAAAATAATGTGAGCATGATGAAGACAGAACTCCCTGCTCAGCTGAGCATCTCTTCACAGTCAAGATATTATTGTCATCCCTGGGGTACAAGATTACTCTCAGAAGCCATTCCCCTACCTCTTAAAATAGGTTGCAAAGAAGCAATTTCTGCTTTTAACACAAGCCTACTACAATTCTCTTTGAATATGAGGGGGAAAAAAAGAAGAAAAATGCTCCATACCTCCTCCTAGCTTTGGACCAACACTCATCCTTTATCACAATGCCTAGAGAAAACTTTTGGTAACAGCCTTTTGTTGAAATAAAGGCAGCATCTCCCTGAGGAGTCTGGGAAGAAGAGAAAAGAATTAGCCTGGCTAGAAGAAAGCAATGAGGGTGATTAGATGGAAAACAGAGATGTTGATCTGGACTCAGTACAGGATCAGAGATGGGAGGGAAATATGACTCTAAGTCACCCATCTGCTCTCCTAATTCTGGAACAGAATGAAACTGTACCCAGTCTGCCCAGACACAACTCCTACACGCCTTGGTGAGGAAAGTGTGCAGCATATAGATGACTCCATTGGATTTATTCCATTTCCATCAGGAGAATTTCCGACTGCCTTGTTAGGGCAGGCCTTGGTTCCCTGAGCAGCATAAAGTCAGTATCTTCCCTGGGGGACTGTGAAACCTTTTCTCCCTGCTGTCTTTGTGTTCTCACCATGGACCTAAGAATTATGACAGCATTGGAAAAAAACAATCATTAGGAATATCTGTAAGCTTTTCATGCTCACTTAACTCAGCATACAGACAGGAGATGACCAGGTCTCTTGATTGAGAGAAAGAGAGAGGCTGTGTAGATTCCTGAGTACAGTTGCCAAAGAAAAACACTTCAATTGTGAACAATCCAGATAAGCTAGAACCATAGACTGTAATGACAACTGAACTACACATTTCATTTTGTAAATGTTTACTAGCAAAATACCTTACAATTTTTTGGATCCTATGCAGTCTGAATGTATTGCTTAGGATGTGAAAGTCACTCATTAAATGGTATTTCTGTTTGTATTTGTAGCACCACAACACCACAACAGAAAAATCCAGATCTGAATATACATGTCCATATTTATCCCTAACAAATTAAAGATAATTTGGATTAACTGCATATATATATATATCAGAAAACTGAAAAAAAAAAAAAAAAGGTTTCAAAAACTTGTTCAAGTTGCTAAAGGATAATGGTCTACTTATCTACTACACCTTTATTTACAAAGCCAAGTGCAGAAATTAAAAATTAAGGGTATCACAAATCTTAGACTGCTCACAGTCAGAAAAACAAACAAAAAAAAAACACAACAACAACAACAACAAAACATTCTTCGTAAGAAAGTATTATTCTCAATAAATGTTTTGGAGTTGATGGTAATATTTTTGCTACCTAAATTTCAATTATTAATTAATTTTAAATACTCTACTAAGTGGGATTTGTCAATCAGAAAGCTTTTGGTTTGGGGTTTTGTTCCTTTCCTTTTTTTAATAACACACTTAGAAGGGTGGTTTCTTGGTTATGCTGTAATATATTCACTTCAACAGAATCACTTCCAAGGAAAACAACAGCAGAAGTTAAATGACAAATTGTTATAAAGTGAAGCAGTAAGACCAAAACACTGCAACTTAAAGTTGGAAAAAAACCTATGAAACTATTCTGCCATGTGATAAATAAAATATATAAATGCACGTTTGTAGCCTGAAACAGAGAAACATTATACATCAAAATTACAGCATAAGGTTTATACAGTCACTTCTTTGTGAGTGTGTGAAAATGTCATATTTTTATTTTTCATATTTTGGGAAAAAAAATGATGTTTTCCCCTTGTTATAATGTTATTGCCTTCATCAACTGCCTTTCAACTTTCTTCCTCATCAATCTCTTTAACATTTTTTACTTTTTCTTATCTTTTTCCCTCTTATTTTGCCATTGACCAAAAAATGGAGGCAGCAGACAGATGAGACTAGAAAAACTGGGTTTTTAATTCTAGTTCCTTTTAAAACAAGGCTATGCATTTTGTATGCAAATTGGGTTAAATCATCCCTTGACAAGGGAACATAAGTACAGCAGAGGATCTCTGTGCATGTCCAGATCCTTTTCCTACGTGTAATAGGGATGTGACTGCTGTACTCCACAGGGACTTCAAAGCTTCAGCGGTGTGAGTGCAATTAGCATGCACCACTTAGCTGGAGAACTTGCATGTGAGAATGGATGCTGCTGCCAAAGACAAGATAAATGAAGCCTCAAGGCAAAGAGGCAAGAAAATCCGAATGGATTTTCTCCCAATCAGCAAGCCTGCCAAAACTAGATGGCTAATGACTGAGCAAGATATTCCATCATGTCAGCATTTCCTCTTTACTTGTACATGCAGAGGGTCACCAGTTTACAGCTTGTCTCAGGCTAAAAGAATAAGTCTCCACTGGCACTGGGTGGATAGGTCTCCATCTGCTCCAGCACAACTTGATTTCAGAGGTAGGGCCTCCACCTCCTTCCCTCTACAAATGAGCTTGAGCCCTGCAGTTTTCCCTTAATCCTTTGGTGATCACATTCATATGAAAGATAACCACATTGCTCCAGGGGACAATTCAATTTCCCAATGTGCTTTTATAATAGAGAGTCTCTGTTTTTTAACAGAAACACAGTATGTGCATGGAATAGCACAAAAATACAAATAACCAGTATGACAACACTATCTGATGCCACTCTGTTACTTATGAATCCTTCTCCTAACCCTCCCCTCACTCTCTACATTAACAAAATTACAGTAATATCCAAGCCACTAAGTAAAAAGGTTGCATATGCATGTAGAAAGAATTCTGAACAGAATCACTTACTCTTGTTAGAAACCGTGCATTTCATAGATTATGCTGCCTTTATTTTTCCACTTGGTTAGAAGTTTAGTTTTTATTTTTTTAAAATGCTAAGTGCAAATACACTGTCATCTAGCAAAAGTAACTTTTCATTGCTTTTGAAGTTAATTTGTCCATATCCTGCCTCCTCATCTTCTGTTTTCTTTCTGGAACATATATCTTCATCAGCAGGAAACACTTCATGTGATGTATATTTCAAATAGCTCACTCTATGAATCTGTGTTCACCATACTTAACTTCTGAAGAACTTCAAAGTAATATCCCATGTTATTTTGAGGAGCATTTTATGGTGTCCTTCAGAGCACTAACTTCTGTTATATGGTTCAGGCCCTCTTTATTTTCAGCCATGAAAAATCAAGAAGAAAGGAGAAGGTGAAATTAGGAATGAATCATTTATTGCACTACATACAACTACAGCCATTTTATGCAGCCATTAAATAACGTGCTTGTATGAGTTTCCATGTAACAATTCCTACAGTTGTCACAGAGACGTTGTGAGAACAGAAAGGGGGAGTTAATAATTGCAGATGGAATGAAACAGGTTCATGGCACAGTATCTCTGTTAGAAGCCCTTGATCTGAAGTCTGGGATGTTATAAGTTGGCACCAAAATAGAAACACTCAAGTGATAGAGGAACGGACAAACCACAGGCCACCAGATAGAAAAAAATATGATACCCTAATGTGAGGCCCCACAGGCAGGAGAGAAGATCTGGACAATGTTACCAAAGAGGGGGAAAGAGAGAGAGAAGCAGAGAGAGGAACTACAAATATAAATGTACAATAGGACCAAAAGCAGAGATAAGGGAACCTATCACAGTGTGTTACACTGTCATTTTATTCTTGTACCCAAGATGTACCAATTGGATTAATGACTTCTCCAATACGGAAAACTTACTTGTACCCATCTATTTGCCTATTTATATACTGCAGTGCTTTATCAGTCTGATCCAAATCCTATGGCAAAGAATGCTATTGACTGGAAGATGCCTCTGTTCAGACAATGCATTGGTGGACCCAAACCCATGCTGATAACTCTATTGCCTGATTAACCTGTACTTTTTATTGACTCCTCTTTTAATCTCATTCTATTTAATGCCATATCATCAATTTTTGAGTAGCCAGATATTGTCATTATGTGGACCTGTACTTCCATTACGTTACAGTAAAACTTAAAGTTGCTGATAGCATATTATTATCATTTTTTTCTTCTTCAGGGTGAAATTTTCATGGCACATAACACAAGGTTTTAAGTTCATATTTCTTCTGGTGTTATATTGGCTACCTTCCCCAAAAATAGTTTATCTAGGTATTTGTATGGCACTCATCACCACAGTATCTGGTGTCTTCCAAAATTCAAACCTTATTAATATATGTGCTTATACACACAGTCTTTGTGTCTGCAGTGGAGTAATACCACCCAAAATAGCTCCTTCCCTCATTTTGAGCTGCAGCCCTCCAAACCTGGCTGCTAAGGTATCATTGTTGAAATGCCTGATGATGCTATCCTAAGTGGAGAAGGACAAAATCCCTGTGATGTTCTACTGCACTTGTAACCAAACCAGTGTCTTAATATATATAGCAAAATCAGGACAGGTACACTGGCAATCAGGGGCCACTCAACTTCAGCACAAACAGAAATTGGATCTCCATTACACTGTGCTGACTAACCTGAGAATGAATTGCTGGGAAGCTGGCTTATGGAAAGCTTTGCCAGGAAATCCAAATAACGCTGAATGAAAGACAGGTGGTGAAGTACCATGTGCTTTTGATGATGAATCTCACCTGTGCTGGTTCTCTGCTCAGCTAAAGGCTGTTCTTGGACCAATGTCAGACAGGACAGTGCTACCTAAAAGTATACATATTCAGCAAAAATATTGACCAAAGACGGTGAAAGTACAAGTCAGCACTGGAACTAGACCTTTCAAAATCTGCTTAGTGTCAGCACAGCTGTCAGCAGTATGGGGTATGAACACATACCTCAAGAAGCCTATCTTCACTTAGGGTGATATTCCAATTACAGACAAAATCAGCGATGCTGTAGCATTCACAAAAGACAGCAGAGAAACAAATCTCACTTCATCAGACTGATAAAACTTGACAAGAAGGATTTTCCTGTAGTCACAGCTTCTACTGAACTGATTTTGTATTTTGTAGAAAGAAAACTTCTGCAAAGACACCAGAGACCTCCCCAGAAATCATAGAATGGTTTATGCAAAACTTCATCCAGGAAAAACAAGCAAACAAAAAGTCTTGCTTTTCATCACAATGCTTACTTATTTCTCAGAAGACTTTGATAAAATGACTTAATCTGAGCTTTGGAATCTCATGAAAATCCTTGGTTATCCAAAAAAAAGTCTGTTGGTGTTAAAACAGTCCATAGCAGAATCTATGGTCCTTCAGGTGAAAGAGCAAGACCTGAAAGAATTGCATCTGTCTTTCATGGCAGCAAGTAGTGGTAAGCAACGTTGCACTATATGGTCCCTGCTACACATTTTGTTTTATTTAACAGAAGAGGACAAGGCATCCGGCAAGCTTGGGATATATATTTTGAGACTGCCTTTTCCAGACAAAGTGCCAAGCCAAAGGTAGTCAAATAGAATATAATTTTCTGTATTTGTGGCAGTACCTTGGTGGGCCATTCCAAACAAGATCACCTCTCCTTTTCAAATGTTTTTTCTGCTTCATACTTAGGGAACTTCAAGACAGATTTGAGGACAATGACAGGCCAATCAGCTCTTAATAACGTTCTGACAAACCGCTGGTTTAAAGGAAAGCAAAGTACACAGTATATACCCTCAGAAGAGTATGTTTCAGAAAAGATTCTTTATAGGCAGGCAGTACTATCAATGACTGTAACAACACTGATGGAGATACAGGAATTTGCATCTAGATGAAGAGGTTATCCCCTGGCAGGCTTATGCCACTTGACCAGAATCAGCCTAGAAGAAAATTTTCCAAGGGACTAAAAGCATTAAGGCTGTCATGTTAGTCATGCTTCTGTGCAGACAAGAGAGTGCACTGTTGTAAATGAAGAAGCATGACAACGTGAGCAAGGGCTAAGTCTTGCTCTGTGCCAATTTCAAATCCACCATAACACACAATGAAATCCACTTACATCAGACTCACTACATAGTCCATGGAAGGGGCAGGATACACTGGTAACCAACTAATCTACTGGGTAGTACATGAGAAAAGTGCATGTGGACACCTGCCCATTCACTTGTCCCCATTATTCCCCTATGGCATTGTCATTCTCAGCTTCCCTATTACCTAACTTCTGGTAGAAATCAAAACTTCACTCAGGGTGTTCAGTTCACATATAACCTCAAGCATCTCTTTGGGAGGGTGGAGAAAAAGGACTTTGATCTCTGAAAAGGTCATTATACTTTATAGCTTTAAGCATGACATGCAACCTAGGAATGAATCTTTGAACAGACTTTTTGTCCATGGTACCCACAGCTGTCATCTATTTTTGTTAATAGAAGTTTAATAGCAATGTTTCACAATCATATCCTTGTAAACAAATAAAAAGGATCAAATGCAGGGTGTTTGGCTTGCTTTTGTTTGTTGTTGCCTCAAAAATAAGGATTTTCCAATTACATTTTGAGATTCTATACTGAAACGTGTTTTAAAATCATGCATGTCTTTCAGTAGCAGTCAGAACACATGTAATGAAGAGGACTAGAACAACTTGGAGTTTCACTATGTTCTACTGACGCAGACAAACAGGGAACAAACTCAGTAATGGGTAAAGAACTTTAATTTCATAAACCTGGCCTCCATCTTCCAAGAAGCATTCCTTAGCAACCACACAGTAAGCCATACAAGCTGCACAACAAACACAACTTTACTGATCAGCTGTTTGATTTTTTTTTTTTTTTTTTTTTTTTTCTACCAAGTATGCCACATTTTTCAGTTAAAATTCTGGTAGCATATCGAGAAAGACCAATGTCACTAATCTCTTGACAAAAAGAGCTTACTTTGCAAATAAAGATAGCTTCATAGCATGCATTCACAAAGCAGAACATGGTGAACGTGTAATGTTAAACATGCAGTGATTATGCATCTTTAGCCATGGAAAAAAATCTTCTTCTACAGTTCCAGAAGACACTCGTTTTATTTGTCTGTATTAAATTTCTGGAAAAAGCTTCCCCCATGATCACCATGTTGCCATATCAGTAGGTTACAGATGTTAGAGAGGTTAAAGAGGTGGGGGAGGAAAGGTTTGCAGTTGATAGCAGAGAGAGTAAAAAGTTAACTAACAAATTAGATACTAGAACACTAGGCTTGTTTGATGGACAGACTGCTGTCTCAAAACTAATTTGGGCTTTTCTCAGGAAAATAGTGCTTGATTACATGAGGAAGTATAGTAAATACATTAGTAAGATTACCTAGTTGAGGCGCTTCACAAAAAGATGACTGGAAGCACAGAAATCTTTATATATGACCTTTCATTGCATAGCAAGATTGCATGTGAGCTATCAACTGCGGCATGTCAAAAATCAGGCTCTTTGCACGTAGGCAAATTCCCACATAAGAAGAGCACAAAATAAAAAGTATGAATTCTAAGCAAGGAATTTCAATTTCAAAATAGAGATTCAGAGAAGTAAAATTTCTTTTTAATCAATGATTTATCTGAGGAATGTATTCCCTCTTTCTGCAGGTACAATGATCAGAAATAAGTTCCATTTCTCCAGTTCACTAAACAGAGGTGTTTGTTCTCTAGACAACAGATTAAGTGCAGAGAGATCTTTTCCACTAGTTAAATGTACAATGTGTGTTGTATTAGTTTACTTGTCCTTAGCTTCAAGTCAAAAGAATGGAGAAGAAACCACTTCCATTATAAGTTCTCTCATATGCAAATTCAACTGCTTTTTCAAATATTTGTGAGAATCATGACCTTGCCAAAAAGTGGAAAGAGGCAAACTCAAAGGCTGGCCAAAGAAAATTAATAGAAACTTTCAAACAAAAATGCCCCATCTCTCCCCATTCAATGTTCACACAGTTCCATCTCTTAACTAATGCTGGTAAAGTGATTGGAAGTTTAAAAGTCTCACATTAAGTTAGAGATGGGCACAAATCAAAGCTCTGGAAGGGAACAACCTAAAATTCTCTAGTGGTTTGTATTCAAATCTATTTGGACCCATCTTTGATTTAATGGCTAAGTAACAAATATTTGTCTGGGAGAACATGAACAAACTGCTTCCCGAACATAAAACAGAATCCCTTTGAGATTTTGGACCACACAGTCATGTTCTTCCTTAATGGACTCCAGTAATTTGAGAAATTACATTTTATCTCATAAGTAAAATAGAAAGAAGGATGCTTCCAACACATTGAAGTATGCTAAGATTTTTTATTAGTATTTTTTTTTACAGTATAAAATTTTATTGACATTATATCCATAAATCTTTGGCAAATTAAACCATTTGGTAGAGGAAGACAGAACACTTCCAAGATACATTCAACTTCAAAAATAATTTTATGAGGCCTAATCTCACATATCTTTTTATCACATTTGAGTTCTTTAAAAACTATTCCAGCTACAGGTTATTAGCTTTTTGTCCTCATGAATTGTTCTTTCTAACCTCTTAAGAAAACTGGGCTTTGCAAGTAATAATAGATACTAAATTCTTTTCAAGTTACTTACGCTTTGTCAAATATATGTCACCTCATAACACCACTTAGCAGTTTCCCGTAGCTTGCTATTAACAACAAGTAAGCAAATGTCAGAGGAGTCTGAGTGAAAAGGGACCCGAACGTCTAAAGAGATACAGATTGACAACCTCTCAAACAAAACCTTATATCTTCTGTGTTTTCAGATAGGAGATTGGATGTTAATATCTAATGTTCTTCATTAACATCAATATGTTAGACAAAAGTTGCTCTTATGAAATCAACATAATCTGATTTTAGTACAGTGGGTGAAACAGACTGCCTGTGTATGATTACACAAAGTCCACTGATAATATAGTAATGAGCATAAGTAACGCACAAAGAAAAAATGTTAACATTTATCTAGATAGAAATATTTACTTAGGTTTGCAGTTTGCCTCGCTATGATATTCAAGTTTGTTGACTATAAAGAATCTGTATTTTCTGTTTTCTATCTTAGCTTTGGATTTTTTTTATTTTTTTTTCCTATTATTTCTGTGTTTAATATTTTAGATTTTTCCACTTCCTGTGTAGTTTTAGAGTTCAGCTGATTTACGGTTCTGTTGTAATTGTTTGTTTGTATAATTTGGTTGAGGTGTAGATAGCTGTCTTTTTTTATTGGTTCATTAAATTGGTTGTTCCCATGGTAACTTTTTAGTGCATTTTTTCCTGAGGTTTGAAGGATGCTTTGGGGCTTTTCTGTGGTGGTCTGGTAATCTTCATCAGACTACAACAACATGTCTTTATATTTTTCCCCATGGTTTGAGTGTCTTTGTTTCTTAACTCTTTGCTGCTTACATAGATTTTGTGGCCTCCTGTACTGCTATTATTATTATACTGGCATTTAAATGTAAGGGAACATAGGATGTAAAATCCATACAGCAAAAATAGCTATATGATTTAAATATAGCCTATGCATAGGTCTTTATTCCTTGCCAATTTAAATACAGTCTGTCAGAAGGAGCTCCTGTCTTATGCAGGGAAGTGTGTGTAATGGTCCCAGTATGTGCTGGGCTTAATTCTGTATTGAATGCCCCAGCCCTTTTACAACACATGAGCAGCAGAACAACAACTTCAGATACATATTGCCTGCCCCAAAAGAATTTATTTCACATCTTCCAAAAAAATTTATAAGTAGTAACAAGTACCTCAAGATCTCTTCTACAAAGCTCCCTGTCCAGGACAAGAGACCAGATTCCCTGAGTGCCACTGCATTCCATCCATGGCAATGGCCAGGGAGGTCCCTGAGGCTGTTCTGCTTTCACATGAGAGCTGGGTACTTATGCAGATGGCCTCAAACTTCAGAGAGGTGCAAAACAGGCACAAAACTACTCCCTTGCCTTCCCTTCCTTGTCCAAGTACAGTTAGAACTTGTACAAGCATACATATGCTTGTAAAAGTATAACTTGTACAAGAACAAGCAAAGTTAGAACTTACAACTCAGAACGGGGCATCAGACTCACTGTGTAATGATCTGAAACCGTATTAAAAAAACCCTCTGTCACAGAGCTCCCAGCTGAGACATGACAACAGTAACGGTGTCTGTATTCTGAGGCTGTTTTTTGGAAACCAGTTTATTAGTTTTGTTAAAACACAGATTGCCTAAGTGCAAAAGTGCACAGTGCAAAGCGTGTGCATACACCTCATATATAGTACATCAGGTATGGAAAAAAGAACAGTACTGATGGACCATGATTAAGCGTAACACATCCATACCCTCGTACAGCTCAGGGCCAGAGAGGCAGTTGTTCAGTTCATTCAGCTAAACAGAAAAAGGGAGCTACACTGAAACAAAGACAAAAAAATAACTTTATTTTGCTGACTACTGGAAGTGTGTACATGCTCACATTTACTCAGAAAATCCAGACCATTTTTTCTCTTTATTTCCTATGAAATTCAGCTTGCTGCTTGCTGGACTGAAGAAGATATCAAGTAATATTTCGTCAACCTCCTCAGTTCCTTTTATAATGCTAACCCTTTACGCAGCTTTGTAGACCAAGCAATCCTTGGTATGAAAGAAAAAAAAAAAAAAAAAAAAAAAAAAGCTATGAAATAGTTTCAGGAAAGATTAGCTTTCTCCACTAAATTCTATAAGACTTGATTATAATTGTTCAAAGAAATAACGTCCAAAAATAGTACTGACTGAAAGTTTGACATTTTATAAAGGCAATTCTACTATTATGATTCTTCGTATCAATTTGTATCAAAGAAAATGCACAAAAGAAAGAGATCTAAACACATAAAACACATAATGCCGATTTTTCCTTTAAGAATGTGCAAAGGTTGAGAGGCTGGACAAAGGGTATGGTATGTATGATTAGACAGGAGGGGGAAGGGAGATTTTTGCACTCAGAAAGAGAGAGAATTTTAATCCCCGGGGAAGTATGCAAATTGTCATTTTAGCCACAAGTTAAGTAAGTGATTAGTAATGGGAGCAGTGCCATGTGCACCATCATTTTTTCAGAGTGTCAGGAAGGAAGCAGCTTTGAGATCTGACGCCAGCTATCTGCAGACTCAGGCGGACCTCAATCAGTTAACACTGTTCTTATTTGAAAGGTAACATTTACAACCCAAAGAACTAGAGGTGGATTTAAGAGATTTCAATTGGTGAAGTCTTTCAGAATTCTGCAGCAGTTTTGAAATAAAGAAGAGAGCAGAACACATAAACAACCTTGCCAAGGAATATACCCATCTAATCCTAGGTTTTTGTGCATGTGGCTTGGTGGATGGAGCTGAGGTTGCTTTTGATTAGTCCTTTTCTTTTTGCCTAATCTTTTATTTGGCAGAGATGGATTATGGTAGTGCAATTGCCCTTGTAAAACCTCAAACTCGCAGCCTGTGCTAATTTTGAACACTATTTGGATGGTTTTAGAGAAATACTATAGAATTTAATGGTGAATGATACCCTCTCCTTAAAAAAATATCTGTAGTATTTCTCAATCATTCCATAGTAAGAGCAATTCTTTATTAGTCTACAAAGCATTTTAAAATGTAAGCATTATGATTATGGCCAGTAAATTATATAGACCTTTTGGATGAGAGAATCCCATTAGATTTCCATAGTAAAGCATTGATTTCATTCTTACTACCATTCTGTGGGATGTTTCCACAGGGAAAACTTGAGCTAAAGCAGAATCTCTACTATCTTCCTCTTGGCCTCCAGCTACTACAGAGCATAACAATTATAAACTGATAAATCACTTGAATGGTTATGACATCTTCCATTGACTAGGAGGGCAGTGGTACATACACACATGCTGCTGCCAACATTAAATAATGTCAACTGAATTAAGTAAATGATGATTTAACCTCAGCTAAGCTTTTAGGGGCAATTTTTTTTTATTTTATTTTTTTTTTTCCCCCTCAAATAGGGGTGATGGTTCCTACTTTCAGATCTTGTTACATTTTAGAAGTCCAGTTTATGTATTTTCTGATTTCAGTGAGCATTTTGCTCATGCTGAGAGAGAAGAATATTGGAGCTGAGTCCTGCCATATAGATTTAGGAGGAGAAAAGGTTCTAGTGAGTTTGAAAAATTCTTGAACTCACACTGATCTGTAGACAAGAATAAGTTTCATAATAAGTTTCATATGGAACAGATACACAAGTGTGCTTTATTCAAGAAATATTTGCATCCTACAAAGTTTTAAATAATTTACAATATTAAGAGCTATTAGTCTTATCCTTCTCTGCTCCCCCCAGCCTCCTCCCCCAAATAAATTGTCAGTGCTACAGTAACTGACAGGCACTTCCAGTGGCATAACTGTATTTGTTTAACTATCAGCCTTTGACCCAAAAAGCACTTCTCACCCCTGCCAACACAGTTGCAATAATATTTGTAGAGGCTCACTAAGATATATGGAGTTTGGTCATTCTTTTTCCTATTTGAGGAGGGAGAAAAAAGCACTACAGTGTGGGCTGGGAACACAGAGATCATGAGGATGAACACAAGTTCTTGCTAGACTCTGACTAAGTGTAAACAATCATTTGCTTCCCGACAAAGATGGTGCCACTTCCATTTGCCAACATGAACTACAGCTATATGCAACCATTACAAAATACGTATAAACACCCTCCACCCCATTATTCAAGGTCTGATATTTTATGTCACATGTACTATAACTGTATATCATTACTCTACTCAGTCCACCTTTTTGACACACCAGCTTTGTGTTTTGCCTTTTTTTTTTTTTTTTGTATTTGTCCTTGTCTGATTCTATAGAAACCCTAATATATTTATTACAGCTGATAAATAACAGTAGAAAAACTAAGAAAGATGAAACATGAGGAAGGAAGTAGAAAGTGTAGTTCATGCTTCACCCATGAAGAGAGCTAAATTAAGCAAAGAATTTGATTTTCAAAGTACATTTTTAATAACATCATTATAACGCATGTCTGCTCAAGAATTATAACTTCACAATGAAAAGAATGCAGAATGGATTTTGAAGCATCTGATTTTCCATGCTGGTGATGAGAAACAAGCCTGTTTTTCACTGTATATTCTTTGAGTGGCGAAATTCATAGTAGTCTCATTGCTCAGTCTCTCCCTTTCCTGTACTGTTTGCACATTATCAGCCACAACTAACTATTTAATGGGATTATCACTAGGTGGGCCCAGTTTTGCCTTCCGCTTAGATCTGGGAAGACCATTTGATTTTACCATAAGAAGCAAAACAGAAAGAGACTGTCACTATATGTCTGAGAATATCGGCATATCTTATTCTTTAGATACCAAAATATAAACCTTTGCTTGGGAATACAGTCATGCAGCCAAATATCTTTTATCTTGACAATAAAATATGCTCTGGCTTGAAGGCTTGAAGGCCAGAGCATATTTTACTGTCAAGATAAAAGATATTTCTATCTCCAAATCATTTAAAACCGTGCTTAGAGAATATAATTATTTTCTTTGTCACACACTCTGGAAGAATTCTTCTCTCCTGTCCTAAAGTTACCTTTGTTTGTTTTTAAATGTTAAAACTGTATACGGAATGAAATATGTTTTTCCTTTAAATTATGCTGACATCCATCTGATTTTTGGGTGGGGAGAAGGGTTGCTGAGATGCCTGAAGAAGCTGAAGAAAGCAGTATTTTGATTCTAAAATGTTTCTAGATAATCTAAAACTTATTCCTCATAACAATTGTATCTTTATTCTTTACTATTTGGTTTGTTACTCTTCACTGAATTCTGAAAACAAATATTTAGCTGAAAGAGTTAAAAAAAAAAATCAGTAACATTTATCAGGAAAAGTTATATTCAGCTTCACCTTAAGCAGAGAATAATTTGCTACACTTTCACTTAAGTACAACAGATTAAACCCTCTCTCCTCACCAAACCAATGCCCATCTTCCTTTCCATTCCTGCACATATTTCTCTCTCACACACAGTTTAGTTTCTTGCTCTCATAGGAAAGGAACCAAAATGCATACCACACAGAAACAGAATAAACAAAAGGCAAGTCCACAAGACAAAGCCACTAGGACACTGGTTAAAATATTTTCCCATGAATCTAAAAAAGATAACAGGCACTTGCTTATATGTCTCCTTTCATCCCTGAAAGCTTTAAAGTTAATTCATGGTTTCATAACTACAATAAAGTAACCATGCAGAGATTAAAATCAGGGCCTCTTTTTATTTGGATATCAACAGTATGAATCCCACCCAGGTCTTTCTAAAAGCAGCCTTGGCTGACACTCCAAAATGCTTCCTCAAGTTCATCTTCAGCCAAATAAGAAGTGGTCTGGAAAGGATTCATCCTTTTAGTGTACACAGAAGATCCTCGTCTTGGATCTATAAACTGAGTCTTTAAATTCCATTGTAATTACTTTGCAGTCATAAATAGAACAGGCACTATTTGTGGCAACCCAGCTGGCTTTTTAGACAAGGTGCACACATCTTCAAACTTAGCCTTCAAGAAATGAGCTGGGGACAATGACAGAGACCTGAATATGACAACATCTAAATTCTCTAAAAGGAAGACAGACAAAAATAAAAAGCCAAACAACAACCCCCAAAACAAACAAATGAAATGCAACCAAAACACCAAACCAAAGAAGAACAGCATTTCTTAAGATGCAGTAATAGCAAAAAGAATTCTTCTGTATTGAGGAACATTTGCTTAGAAGCTGGATTCCCAGCTGGATTGTTTTTGTTTTCAAGGAAGACAGGGTTGGTGCAAATAAAAAGTTCTGCTACAGTAAAGTGCTTTAAATCATTTAACTCTTAAGACATGATGACGTAATAACAGTCTTTCACAAATAACTGAACTCTTCACTCTGAATTTAAGAATAAAAACCAAAACACTATTTTCCCCAAGAGACATATTTTTGGACAGACAGTCATGGAAATTTAAGACTACTGCTAGGGTGAATGCTTGTTAAAGATTTTACCAAAAATTACAAGTTGTTCACAGTCCCTCTGATATCTGTAAATGCTTAGCTTCCATGGATGCATATGCAATGGCCATAAGTCCCTCCATTTTTAGCTGGGATACAATTATTTCCACATAGGGTGTCTGCCAGGGTTTCTCCTGACCCACAGCATTAGCTGGCTCTACCACTGAACGGAAAATGCTATTTGACCATCAGCAGTGCAGATGTCTTTTTATAAACTCAGTATAAAAAGGATATTCTGTAGGTCTTCCAATGTGCCCAATTCTTGCTGTGCTTTTTAAACTTTCGAAAAAAATACGTCCTAGAATTTCATATAGTCCACAGGAAAACATCACTGAAAAATCCGTGTGATTTTTGGTCACTTTGTTTAGTTCAGCATCTGATCCCAACACTGGCCTTAAGTAAATTTTGATGAAAAATACTCGTCACTGACTCCCATGGTGTCTCTTAACAAAAAAAGGCACTGTATCAGCATAAGCTAGCTATGTGTTGTCTTTATCCATCATTGTAATCACAGGACAAGTATGAATGGGAGCTTTAGAAGAATTGATTTTCCAGGAGAGAAAAATGCATTCAAACTGATTGTTAGAAAAAAATCTGACCAAATGGAAAGAAAGGTGGGGGGGAGGGGGGGGGGGGGGGGGGAGGGAGAAACTCATTAATTGCCTAAAAATTCTATGGGATAACAATATGAATGATATGTAAAAAACATTAACTACAAGGGAAGACTGAAAGAACTGGAACTTTATCTAGAGAAAATACAACAGAAAAGACATGATATGATTTTTAAGCTAAAAAAAAAAAAAAAAGAAAAAAAAAGACTACTGCAAAGGTGCAAAGGGCAAGCTAGCAATCTACTTCTCATATCCATAGTGACAAGAAGTGGTGGGATTAATGGCAGAAAAGAAGTTTTTTAAACATTAGTGAAAAACACCCAGGAGTAAGGGCAGTGAGGCTCTGTAATAGATTGCCTAGGGGCCTTAAAGAATTACTTTAAGTTTTGGAACAGGTTAGACAAACATCTGTCAGGATTAGCTCATTCTGTCTTGAGGCAGGGAGATGGACTAGGTGATCTCTCATTCTCCCTTTTAACCCCGAAATTCTGTAATTATTAGCCAAAACAAACAAACAAACAAACAAACAAACAAACAAAAAAAAACAATCCCATAATAAGAACCAGAGAATGTCTTCGTTCACTAGCAAACCAAAGACAGTGATTAAAAAAAGCAGTGGTCTACCACTGGATGAAAATAGCAATTTTCTAACAATCTTGCAAAATTTACTTATAATCCTATGAATCTTTCAACATGGGTCTTCAATCTGAAAGGAGTGAGATCTGCTTTTATTACGATTTCTTTTTGAAGTAAATTCATAATTTCCTCAGGGGGAAAAAAGTCATCCTCTAAAATTACTTTTCTTGAGAATGGAGGCTAAAAACTAGAAAGCAATAAAGAGGCATTCCCACAAGGTGTGGAAGACCTATAAGGATACTGCATATAGAATCATAGAATATCCTGAGTTGGAAGGGACCCTTAAGGATCATCAAGTCCAACTCTTGACACCGCACAGGTCTACCCAAAAGTTCAGACCATGTGACTAAGTGCACAGTGCAATCTCTTCTTAAATTCAGACAGGCTCGGTGCAGTGACAACTTCCCTGGGGAGCCTGTTCCAGTGTGCAACCACCCTCTCTGTGAAGAACCCCCCTATGATGAAACTTGGTTCTTTAAATGCAGATCTGCACTGTGTAATGTAGCATCTCCAGAGCCTGCTGAGCTGCCAGAAACCAAGCTATAACTACAATCACAGACTGTAGAATTGTGCTGTTATGGGCTGAGAAGAAAGGATTTTCATTGCAGAAAGCGCACCCCACTATCTAACTGGCGGGGAGAATTAGGATGGTGTTTGTAAGTGGCATCATGCTGCATCTAGCGTGCATACCAGCCTAGGTCAGTGGTGGCTCAGGTCTACTGAGGTATGAAAAAAAGTGATGAACAGGGTCGTACATCAGATTTGCTATTCTAAGGTAAATATTTTTTCAACTTTGTTATACACTTTCAATTTCAGATCATTAAATACTAGTGGAGATAGGGAATGACTTGACAAAGTCCTGCGCAAGATCCAGTTAGAGTTTTCCAATAAAATGAAGCAGAATAGATGCACCCAAGGAAAGACAAGGGTGTAATGGTGTGAGGACTTACCTGACACCTCGCAGATAGGAGATGCGAACCTCCTGTGTTCTGAACAAATACCTCTGCTCTTGCACCAGCTACATCTGCTATTGCACTAGCTATATCATTTCTCCTAGATCAAAACCCAAGATACCCTTACTGAGAAGGAGGAGCATGTTCCAGCTCTGCATTCTTTAAAATATATGCTCCCATTAACAGCAGCTTTGACAAATCATCATTTTTAAGTCAGCTTCTTATGTGAATGTTTTGGTCACTTTTCTCAAAATCTGTGATTTGGTTCTCTTTCTGCACAAAATAAAGATAACACCTGTGAGAAAGTGCACTCTGGAGTCTCTCACAAGTGCCAGACTAGACCTGTACCCACACTGCCCCTCTTCCTCACAGTGCCCCCATGAAAGTGCCCCGCCAGAGTTCAAAGACATTCCACAGTGGGCACTAATGAAAAGCAGAAAAGCCTACACTGGCTCCTCATCCTCCAGGAAGAAGAGTGGTTACAATGAGTGAGGGAGACAGAGTACTTGTGCCAACCCAAAGGAACGGCAGGGAGCTCGAGAAAAACACAGAAATGTGGTTTGCAGTTTTTTTGCTTTGTCTTCCTTTCCTTCTCCAGCCGCTCCACTCAACCCCCAAGTTTATTGCTTGTAAAACGGCATTAAGAGAATGTAGCTGAACATTTCAGGCCAATTATTGTCCATTCGGATTAATCCAGATCCCCTGCACACTTACCCAACAGAGTCCCCTAATGGTTTCTTTTCCTCCTTATTCCTAGAGGGAATTCCTGCACCACTGCTTCCCAGGAGAAATATGGGAAGTGGTTATTTCAGGATGAACACTCACAAGACCTTTGCCATTCCAGAATAAGCTAAATTAAATGATATTGGACACAGGGTATATTTCATACCTATAAACCAAAACTCTTAATGTTTACAAAATGCTACTTATGCATTCATAATACCACTTAGAGAACTCAGTCGTTGTTGTTTTTTAAATTATGAAATTTTGGTAAAATATTTCAAAACAGCTAACTATGTGAAACACACACCTGGGCTGCGGCATTGTATCGGATTTGTTGGAGGAATAAAAGCCTATCAGCACTTTAAAAGCCTATCAGCACCTTAGGGCAGCCACCTGAAATGCAGGTAGCCCTTCCAAAATGTCATCACATTAAACCTCCACCAACCTTCTGGAGCTATGATGTGAACACAAACAGGATAGGAGGCTAATGTTTGTGTCTCATGCCTGTGCTAAGGCCTCCCTGAATTAAAAAACACAGCTGGTTACAGCATGCAGCTTTCACCAACTGACAATGCTGGCATCCCTGGATGTAACAGAGAAATTTAATGAGGTTTCAATATGTCACGCTAATAGAGCTAAATCAGATCTACTATGACTGTCAGTGACGTTATCCTACTAACTTCTCACCCTGGACTTATAAATGGTTCCTGAAGAACATGTCTTATCTGAGCATTAAATTGAACAGTGCTTAAATAGCATAATTAAAGATAATATGAATCTACTCATGTTAAATATGCTGAAAGACTTCAGACACTAGAATAAATACAGTCTAATCCCCAGGGAAGGATTAGTGTGATAAAGATGACTACAGTTCCACTGTTTAATTTTTGTCATGTAGATGCTCCCTGTAGACACTGCAGAGAGATTTTTCTGAAATAGAAAATGAGGTTCTCTTTCTGAAGGCATGCAAATCCAAAGCTTAAGAAAACAAAATGTTATTCAACTTTGTAAAAACAGAAGGCTAAAACTGCCAAATGTAAAATGGTATTGAATAGCATTCACACTCATCCAACTTAATGAGGTTTTGGATACTAGGTGCCAACTCTAGTGCCTGGGGTGGAAATATACAACCTATGCACTGATTTAATAAATCATAAGTTATAACTTCTGTAATGTGCTTAATATAGTTAAAAGGCTGTAGCTTTTTGAATTATGTACATAAAAACAGAGAAACACAAAGGCATCTTACACAAGTCAGCAAAGTCATGTGTGCTAAAAATTGGCTCAAATGTCATCAGAATAAAGGATTTGATGATATATTAAGATTTCAGAAATTCACTCAGATCAGAATATTTTCTTAATGGTTCTGAGAAAATGAGGCTTCTTATGTCAAATACTTAGCATTACCAACTACTAATTGAATAAACTAAGTAATTGCTGAGACTATCATGAGAAAAGTCACCAGATGGTGGTAAACTGACAAGCTTTCTAAAGAAAATTAATATAAATATACACCAAGCTTACTAATCTTAATTGGTTTTGCTATAAAATAAAAATACGGTCTACCTATATTGAAATTAGCAAAGAGATAAACTTAGCTTATAGGTCACCAAAAAGCTTCTGGGCAGGTATGCATATATGCAATACATAATGGTCTGTAATAGGATTTATACTGTCAAAATTACAAGTTAATCCTACAGACAATGCTTCACTTATGCAATTGGGGAAGTAAGAGATTTGAATTTATATAAATATATGGCAAAAATATGTACAATGCTACTAAAAAAACCCAATGCCTAGATTATTAATTATCCCTCTCTGACCTTGAACTTATGTAATCGATGAAATCAGACGTGAGGCCTCACAGTAATGTAGAAAAATAAAGATTCATAGAGGAACATCTATATTTGTTTATTTTAATTATAACAAGCACTCTACATTGATGATGTCAAAACATCCAAACCCAAACTCAATCACCCTAAAAACTGAGGAAAAAATCGAAAGTGGACAAAGACCAAGTTGTAAAATTTTAGTTAAGCACTCTGTTTCTGAAAACTCAATGAACTTGTGAGGTTGTGATAAAACTTTAACTTCAGACAGCCACTGTCATAATATTGTAGCTACATTATGCTAAGAATGCTTTACATCTCATTAAGCTAAGGTTATTTTTTTCTTCAAGCCACAAAACTGATTGGAGACAAAAGCAAACAAGGCTGGGACAGGCATAGAATATCTGCTCATTATAAAAATGGCATTGAGAATACCCTTCCTATTTTGCTCTCCTAAAGAATCACTACAATTTAATTACCTAGACCTATTTCACCATACCTTGCTGTACTTCAAGAAATAAAAAAAAATGCTGACAGATATCAGTGACATAAGATATTGCTGCTCTATTTATATATAAAATGTCTGTCAAACTCAGAGTCTTACTTAAGTGTCTTCATTATTAACTTAGAGACCTGACAGTTTTTTATATTATATTGACCTTCCATGGAATTTAATCTAAAGTGTACATTCTATGCAGAGTTTAATCTATGGTAAACATTCTATAGAGCATATACAATAATAATAATAATAATAATAATAAAACATTCCCCTGCTTTTTTTTCTAAGAACAATATGTTTTTATAAGTGAAAATTGGGGGCGGTGGTATTACCAGAAATTCTATCCTATTTTTTTCCAGCATGAGGGAATGGGAAAATTTTTGCTATTGTCATGAGGTCACCAGAAATACAGCAGTGGTGAATATGAATAAGCCTTCATTAGGTGACTGCTGCTTTGTGGTCATTACTTGGGAATAGTTCTGCATTATCAACTTATTTTTATTGGCTCTAATGTAAAGATACCTTCTTCAGTTGGTGAAAAAATACCGCTCCTTCTTCAGTTCTAAGAACAGCAGCCTAAGGCTGGAATGCTCTAAAGAAACTCAAGCTTTTGTAAAATGATGTCATATGCCAACTGTGCCAGGCAAATGTGTAGTAATAGCTAAAGCATTCTATAATTCAAACAAGTCTCATTAAATGAGACTGAAAGTGATCAAAGCTCTTTTGTCTGTTCAAACACTTGATAGATGTGAAAAGAGTTTTGCTTATGGTGAAGATGGTGCTGTTGTTTCTGTCTCCATCTTAGGTGGTGATAGAGTGCATCCTGAATTATACCTATTGCTAATAAAGTAATACCACAAAATGAATGCAACAAAAGGGGCCTTTAACACAAAATTAGACAGGTATTGCTTGCCCTTGTAAGACATAGAGTGGAGCCTTAAATGTCTGAAACTATTATTTAAGAGTGGTAAGGCAATAAAGCACAAAAATATTTTGATAGTACCGCTAACAAAAAATTTGTCCACTCAGGTTAAAGGGACCTTTTGGTATCCAGTAGTGACTTGGTTATAGTACATGGTACACAAGTACTCATTTAAATTGTCGTATTTCTAGAACATTTAATATTTACCAAGAAACATTACATGTGAGGAAATAATTTGAAAACAAATTCTTTCCTTGAATCACACTCCTCAGCTAAGGACTTTATGCCTTAATTGACAAAAAAGTTGACATGGCTATCAAGTCCATAATTGTTAAGAAAGTATAATTTCTCATCTAAGTACACTTCCACACAGTTCTTATATGTCAGAGCTGTTCTTCCTTCTTGGACTTGCAGAAATACAAATATAACAGGAGGCAGACAGTCCTAACAATAGCACCAGTCATTTTTGCAAGAGAGACATATCTGGAAATTTTAAATTAATACTTCTACTCTTAACATTTTCTTTGTACTCTAAAGCAACAAAAAAACAAACATTACTTAACCAGCAGAACTCAGCACTCCTTTAAAAAAAAAAAAAAAAAAATCAGTTACCTAACCCAAAGCATCAGAGGACAAGGTTGCATAATCCTATCAGCAATATGAGGCTGAAGAGGTAGACAATCCAGAAGAAATAGACTCCAACACAGCATAATGGCTTAAAAGCAGCTGTTTAGTGCTAACCTCTGTCCTAAGCATTTGCTATCCCTGAATTGAAGATAAGCATTGGAAAGATATGAACAGAAACCTACACTGCCTATAAATATATTGAGCAAGTGAGGAGATGGTGAGCTCACACCCAGTAATTCTTATATGCAACCACATAATTCCTTGCAAAAGTTGGGACCCTCTTTCAAAGCTAAATTTAGACATCAGGAAGTCAAAGATTTCCAACTAGTTCTTGGATGGATTACAAGTTTTGCTGCAACAGTCAAACTCTTGCCACCTTTCTCATCCAATACCCAATGAAAATGCAATAGCAAGCCAATATAAACACTGTTTTTCTAGTATACAACTTTACCTATTACAAATTTACTTCATAAGTAAAGTGATTTTCACTTTACTTACAGTGCAGAGCTACAGTGCAGAGCTTCTAGCTCCAATACTCTAATACAAGAACAGCGTAAAGCATGAAACATTGTGTAAAATAACATATGTATGTTCCACTCTTTCTGACCCAAAGAGCACTGTATTTTGAGCTGACTTCTGCAGTAAAGCTAAATGGAGTATTCCACTGCAGTCTCATTTTCCCTAAGGAAAACAAAATAACTGATTCACAAACTGAACAAGAATTACCCAGCTTAACAAAAAATAACCAACCAACCAAAAAAACCCCTTCCAATATTGACCTACTTATAGTTCATCTGCTAACAGTAAATCATTCAAGGTAGAAACCATAATGTAGATTTTCAGAAATCTTTTTGTTTGACTTTTGTCCTTTCCCATTACAAATGACCCATAATCAGATATGACATAATTTCTCCATTCAAAACCATCCTTCTTCTCTGACAAAGTATCAGTGCTATATAAAAATGGACGACACTCTTGTCAAATACCTTTTTACACCTCTTGCCCAATTCCAGATACTGCTTTGAAAAAGAAACAAACACAACATGTGTTTGTATAAATACCAAACCATGCTATACAGACAAGTCTTCTGAAAACAGGCTATTCAGGGTGTTCCTAGATATACTGTGTTTCTCCAGATGTTTTGTGACCAATAATGCAATTAATTCTAGGAGGAATTTGACCTGTCTCTAAAATGCTTCATCCCTAAAGGCAAGCATAATGATACCTGGCTTCCTGGATCTTTTCCAGAAAGTTTTCATATTCATCATTTTCTTATCCCTGTTTTAAAGCATTTCTAGCCAAGAAATATTAAACACCCCACAGTAATGGATCAGTGAACTTCTATTTTTTTTCTTTTCAAATCCTAGTGTAATGCCATTTGATTAAGCTAGTGTTTCTATCATTTATCCTTAGATTCATCATGGGGACAAGATGGGACATGCAGCTGCACAGTCGTTTTCTTGTCATGTGATCTATTGTACTGTGAAGTTTTAAGTTGGAATAATCATGAGGGCCTGGCAGCCATATGTCTGGCAACTAGCTGGATTTGAGAAGGAATCCAACTAGCTGGATTTGAGAAAGTAGGTCTTCACCTGGGGGTCTCTGATCCAACTCTACCGTCTATTGTATTTACCCAATGATGTTTTATCAAAAACAAACAAACAAAAAATTCTAGTAAGATCACTCTGAAATCAGTATTTCTCACTGTATGATGTGTAACGCTATACTAATGGCACCCTCAGAAAGCCAAAGAAAAAAATGTATATAGCCAGAAATATATTAAAATGAGCCACAAAATGGAAATATTAAATCAAAATGCTTTGCAAACAAGGAAAATAAATAGTTTCATCTCTCCATAGGTACTGTCCCAGGGAAGTGCAAATAGAATAAAATAAAATAAAATAAAATAAAAACAAAAAAAAATCAAAAACAAACAAACAAACAAACAAAAACACGTAGGGGAATTCTTGTTCTGGGTGGCACAGAACGAAACAAAGATGGAGAATAGTTCTACCAAAAGTCAGTGGGGAAGTCACCTAAAGCTGAGAGATCCCCAAAGGGCTGTGAGACCGGGCAGCTACAGCTCTGTTAACCTCTCCCAGAACAGAACTTCTAAGTGTCACTTCTATAGAGGTCATTTGAATATCCCAGTTGTTGTGCCTCTCTCAAGACACCTAGTAAGGGCTCTCTTTTCTTTTGTCTTAACTTACTATGAAACAATTGGGAATGAAATAAAAGCAGTTTATCCATTACAATGGGCACCAAGCAATATTAACATCTAAGAAAAACTGGTAATGTGCAAAAACGAAAAATTAGAGTTCACCAGTCAGACTCAAGTTCACACTTCTTTCTCTTTTTGTGACATGCCACCTCCCTAACCAAAAATAGCATGATGATACAATGGAAAGTTGATAAAATAATAATAAAGTGTTCAAAAATATCTTCAGGAAATGACTTCAGTACATAAATAAATGTTAACCCCACTACTCAACATGGTGGAGCTCTGTTTGGTGCTGAAGCAGAAACAATCAAAGCATTATCAAGAACTAACATAATTCAGCATAAGTAAAGATGCTCTAGGCCAGTATTTTATACTGTACTAACTTCATTCAGCATGCAATTCTAGTTTGCTACCAGATAAGTTTTTAGACAAAACTTTACTTCAGTATGCCCACCAGTTATTGGCATATTATAGTTATTAAAACCTCATCTATTTCTACAAACACGGGAAATAAAGTGTTTTTTTTTTGTTTGTTTTTTTTGTTTGTTTGTTTGTTTTTTTTTCTTAAAGGAATAAACTACAGAGGTGAAAACATGTTTATTCTGGTAAAAGTGTCTGTTTTAAAAGGGCAGTGACAGAACTTCTGAAACAAAGATTCATTTGAGTAATGTTCTGGAATATCTTTTTCTGGTTAAAAATAATCAGAGAGCAACTTGAGCAGGTTTTAAAGCTACAGCTTGATCTCCAATCAGTCAAAACATACTGATTTCTCTAGAAATAGAAAATTCTGTGCTATTGAAAACTTAAAATACTTCCTTACCTTTTATGTGTCTACTGAATCTAGTAATCTAAGGGTGAAGTTGCCCTGCCAAATTACAGAATATGGCAATATGTGTAGTGATATATTTGTATAATAGAAATTTTTACAAAATTATAAAAACTACTTGCAAGTTATTTCCTCATGCTCTCCAGTAACCTGCATGCAGATAAATAAATAACAAATTATTGCTGCATATGCTGTTAGGAAACAAAAGCAACATACTACATTAAGACTTGCATTATGACTATTCACTGTTTTTACCCCTAGCATATATTATGTATATATATTATATATAAATATATATGTTTTAACACACTTCTGAAGTAATTCTTTTATAGTGGACAGTAAGATCAAACATCGAGACTTGTTCTTACAGTGGAAAAGAAGGACAATCTCCCTCTGGAAGCTGTTGTAAACATAAGAGCTAGTAGTTTAATTTCCTTGGAGTCATATCAATTGTCTCTGTGTTTCTATTAACTAAAGAGACATTTTCAGGTTGACTGCTCACCTGACTTGTAACTATCACATTTCAATCAGTGTGGTAGAGGCAGCCTTATTCTCCAGAATAGGCCTAGTGCCTAGCTCAACTAATCCATGACTGGCTCCTGGAAGCTGTAATACACAACAAATAAATAGTAATAAATAACAATGGATGATCTGAAACACCAGCTCACATTAGTGCCCTGTGTCTACTAGCATTTCTAAATTTTATACCACCAGCAGAGCTGAAATTGAGCCAGTAATTGTGGGAAATTTTAGAAAAGTATGTCAAATGTAGACAAGATAATAGTGTCTGTCGCCCTTCTTTTTTTTTTTTTTTTTTTTTTTTTTTTTTTTTAATAGCATTGTGGGGTTCCATTTTTATTGTCTATCAATGACTTCCAGATTGTTTACTCAGTTCACAAATAAAAATTAAAAGGATTTTGAAAGAGAGTGGTTAGGAAAAGTCATGGAAAACTGAAAAAATACCAGGGGATTTCTTAAAAATGTAAGAAGTATCAAGCTTCAAAATACAAAACTGGAGTAATCCTGACAATAAATATTCAATAAATTTATGAAAATAATCCAAAGCACTACGACAATTCCTATTGTCTTGTAAAACAATAAGCAGCCACCCAAGAAGCAAGCCAAAATTATTTTATAGCTGTAGGACCTTTTGTGCTATCATTTAAACTGATGGATCATCCACAGCCAAGTTATTTAATAAGAGGATGAACAAGATTACTTCAGAAATTTCAAACATTAATTTATGCTATTTACACTTGTGTGTTTACTGAAGCCCAGATGGAATGGTATCAGAGTCATACTTAGGGCAGGTTTTATGCTAAGCTTTGCATTAATTCTCATTCAAAGCTTTTAAAAGCTCACCTTTATCTTGTATCAAAGCTGGAATTGTGGCACAGTTAGAGAAACACAATTTTCTTCTCAACTGTACTTAACTGGTTGTGTGCTTCATCAAAATTAACTTGGTCTTCTAGTTGATAATCACCAAGGAGAAAAAAGGTAATGAAACTGTGCAAAATTTATTTCAACTGCATCAGAATCAACTGTCCAGAATTCATGACTTGGAACAATGAATGCAGAGCATGGAATTTGGAACACAAAATGCAGAATGTACAACATGGCATTACTCATACCCTGGCAAGGATTGCTCACAGAAACTAAATACAGTTAGCATTCTTTATCATTCAAAGTGACACAACATTCCTGCAGAGTTCTGAATTCTGGAAACGTGCCTGAATCAATAGGGTGTTTTCATTCGTGATCCTTAACCAAAACCTCTGACAGATGTTCAAGTGACACAGTGGAAACAGTGGGAACCGAGAATGTCATAGGCTGATGACAATTTGTCCTGAAGGTTCAGTAATACAGCTGGTATCCCAATTTACCAAATTAAAAATGTTTTAAAGGGTCAATATATATCATAAACAAATCACTGTTTATTAGGAACTGGTACTAATCATTATGTCATCAGGACATACAATGCTGAAGAAAAAAACAACCAACCAAACAAAAAAAAACACATTTATTTCTTAGAATGAACTTTTAATTTCAAGTTACTTCAACATAAGCAAAACTATTATTCAAACTAGTATAATATTGTGAAAAAATCTGACATATTCTTTTCTTCCTCTTCTGGGGCCAGTTTCTTCTTCCCTTGCACTTTGTGCAGTTTTACTGCTTTGGAGCAGATACCTGCAACACTACCAGAGCTGAAAAGTAAAACCACACTGGGAAGTACAAGATGACCAGATGTCTTAATCTAAGTTATCTGGTGAATATTGCACACTCGCATTTGTAAACATTAGCTAGCACATGCCCTTCCATGTCTCTGGTTATCCGGAAAATAACATAGCTCGTATGTTTCTCTCACCAGCTTCTAAAGCTAAATTAAAGTCCATAAGCCAATAGAAAATCTTTAAAATAGTTATGCTATAAATACAAGTGTTGTTTTTTCATCCACCTTCATTCAGAATGGGTTTGTTTCATATTTACTATTTTAGGAGACAAGATAGAAACATTGCAAAAACATCTTTGAAATGTGAAATGCATGATGAAAAACTAATCTTTAGATTATACAGACGCTGTTTAGCTCCATAAGTTGATTAATCTTACAATTATTTAACATTTTACCATCATTTTTGCAAAAAGAAATAGTGTAGCAGTCAGACAACATGAACTGACCCTACACAGCATGGGAAACAGAAACTGTTGCCCCAAAAGGCATGGGAAAGGGAGAAGAATATGAAATTTTCTTCCAGTTTTAAAAAATCTTACAGAAGACTATGGTATGTAAGTTCAGGGGAAAGCTGACATAAAACCTACTCTTGCATCTGAAATTTCATACTATGCCTCACTTTCATTGCAATGACAATATAAAATTTGGAATGAAAGATTTACAAGGAAAAAAAATATCACACCAAATTAGGACATGACGTGTACAGTGCAAAAGAATTCAGTAGCTTGTGAGACAGATTACTACTACAAGCAGAGAAAAGTTATGTTCCCAACAGACTTTGATTTGTGTACGGTTTGACTCATCCGTTTCCATTCTCAGAGAAGAAACTTGACCACATAGAAATCAATTTGCTTTTCTCATGACAGATACCCTTCAAGATTAAGAAATTCTCTATTTGAAAGAGGAAGGCAGCATGTAACTGAATCTGCCAAATAAACAAAATTTTAGTCAGGAAGTAGATACCTTTTCACAGGAAGGCACCAAAATGTCAGAGACAATAGGAGTACTTACTTAGGAAAAGATAAAGATGTGCTTAAGTGTTTTACTGTACTGAGGCCAGGAATAGGACAAGATGACCTTGCTAAAGATATTACGTAACAGACTTAAGTAACAAAGAACAAATACATAAATTAAACCCCACCTTTTCAAAGATGCAGGACATTAAAAAAAAATACTCTAGACCTATGTTGCAGCTGGAGACAAGAAGGCCTCTGACAGAGATTGGGGCAGTTTGTTGAAAAAAGATCCCTTACATTAGTTCTTTGACTAATTGTTACAAACAAACAAACAAAAAAAGATTAAATGACAGAAATAGATATACGTCTCCCAAGGAGCAGGAGCAGAAGGAAAAGAGAAATTACAATCAGGCAGAACACGAACTTCATATCTCGTGATCAACAAGACTCTAGAATGCATGAGAGATACCTGATCTCAAACCTCCAGAAGCAGACATCAAGGGATGCAAACACTGTATAGACCAAAAACTTTCTTAAACCAGTGGGAATAGTGATGATGAAGAGTAAAGAAAATGTAATTCCTACATTACTTATTTAGACAAGACAATCAGGAAAAAAAAAAAAAAAAAGCTATAGAAAGCTAATAGAAACACTTTCTTAGTGTACTTAGGGGCACAATGTCAGAATACAGTATTTCATGTAAGCAAGGTAATTACTGGCAAACAAGAAGACAAGAATGACTGGATTTAAGAAACAGCTGTATCTGATTTACATGACAAGTGACTTTGTCAAGGCCTTATATTGAATGCATATTAAAGTTCTAAAGTGGGCATGGAAAATTACTAATAAAAAGTTTCAGGGGTGTGGGGAGTGTGGAATATAGGCAGCAGTGAGATAACTTGAAAAAAAAAAAACAGCAAAACTTAGCAGATGTTTTCAGTCCAGAAGCCAATACAAAAATCTCTGCAGTACCAGTCCTTGTCTGCATCTCACCCGAAACTCCCCAAAGCCTACTTCTTTCAGGTACCCTGTTTTGCTCATTACAGGAAAAAAAGAGCTCTCATGCTAGAGAAGAGCTCGTCCACATACAATGATATTCTGTCTTCAACAGTGAGCAGTATCACCTGATCCAGAAAGAGATTTTGCAAAACTTTGTCAATAAATTATCAAAGGATGAGCTGTCCCATCCTGGAGAAGTTTCCTCATGCCCCCTTCATTCTGGGCTAGCCACAGACAGCCTAGTCCAAACCTCTAAGCACAAGAAGTGATCTAGTGATACAGTGACCACTTTCAAAGCGTTTTTCTAACTTCTTATTGTAAGTCTGAATACTCTCGTAGGACATTTAAATGTCTGATGGTTTTTGGATACTCATCTTTAAGTTCTACAAAAAGTGAAGCGTTCTGTTCTGAGGCTCAGATACTTTTGTATTCTAAATCACCATGCCCTCAAGTCCCCCTAAATCATTTTTTTAAAAACATATTTTTCACTGCAATATGGAGACATTCTAGCTGCATTCAAAGGACCAAGAGATGCTACCAGGAGTAGTTCACCTGTTTCAACAAAGGTCTTGAACTGGCTAACCTACTCTGCAAGAAGCCCATAACCAGCTACTTTCCCTGTTTGTTTCAGATTGAAGAATATAGGAGTAAAAGTCTCTGCTGTTGATGAACAGCCAGCTTATCATAACTAAAGTGTTCCAGTGCAGCTCTTAAGCTAAATCAGGTACTTCAACATTTAGATTCATAGCATCTGCAAAACACTCTTTAACCTCTTTATTTACATTGTACCTAAATAAAAGCTGGAAAAGCATTTTATTTTATTTTTTTTTTGAAGTCCAAATGGTGTTTGTTAAAAAGGTTTTGTTATCCCCGTCACTCCCCTAATCCACTTTTTTTATCTCCTGCACTTAAATATGTAGCATAGTAGGTGTCTTAAGGAGAAAAATACTTCAAAACATCATTCTGCAATTTCCTTGGATGAATTTCAAGTCAAGATCAATGCATGTCATTCACCAAGCCTTAGATAAGATCATTAGTAAAGACTCCTTGTCTTCAAGACCATAAGCCAGCAATGTGCATTTGCCACAAAGACTAAGAGTATCCTGGGCTGCATTAGACAAAATATTGTGAGCAGGTCAAGGGAGGTGTTCCTTCCCCTCTGCTCAGTACTGGGGAGGTCACACCTCAAGTACTGGATCCAGTTCTGGGCTCCCCAGTACAAGACCAACATGGGCATACTGGAAAGAGGGCCACAAAGATGATGAAGGGCCTGGAGAACCTCTTCTATGAGGATAGGTTGAGAGAGCTAGGATTGTTCAGCCTGAAGAAGTGGAGGCTCAGGGAAATCTCAGCAATGTATATATATATCTGAAGGGAGAGTGCAAAGGGTCTGGAGCAAGGCTGTTTTCAGTTATGTCTAGTGTCAGGAAATGAGGCAATGGGCACCAGCTGAAATGCAGGAGGTTCCCTCTGAACATCAGGAAACACTTGTAATGTGCAGGTGATCAAGGACTGGCACAGGTTACCCAGAGAACTTGTGGTGTCTCCCTCCTTGGAGATCTTCAAAAGCCACCTGGACATGGTCCTGGGCAACCTGCTTTAGGTGTCCCTGCTCAAGTGTGGGGAAGGAGCAGATGTCCTCCAAAGATCCTTCCCAACCTCAGCTGTTCTGTGTTTCTGTGAAAAGCTTAGTGTCAGAGTCAGCACTGTATGCAAACATGCATACATATCTGCCAACATTACCAAAAAAAGCAGAGACCCTTGATAAGTTTAATAAGAAAACATACAAGATTTTTTTTACCACAACAAGTACCATCTAATTGTAAATTATTATACTTATTACCACTAGCCTGACTCTACTAAGGAGTTGTTTTAATACTTAATGAATATTTATATGGCTCCTTAGCAGTCCCTGCAACCACCCACACAGAATATTCTTCCCATGCCACAGATCAGGAAACAGTGGCAGATGTCCATCGACAAACAGCAAAAGCCCAAGGTCAAAGTGCTGGCAGTGGTACCCTGCCATTAGGGATGGATAAACCACCTTCAAATAGGCCCCTCCAAAACCAAACTGCACCTGCAGGTTCATTTTTCTAACAGAAAAAATTGTTTCGATTTTTCTCACAGTAATTGCCACAATCATTAGAAATCCCCAGGCCATTTACGGTGCACAAATACCTATAAAATCCATGTTTAGCCATGTCAGTTTTGACAAAAAATCAATTATAATACTTTGTATTTCACGCTAGCAACCTAGAGAACTGGAGACAGCTGTATTCCTCTGTCTTGCAACAGTACACAAATCTGCATGGGAATTATGTGGCTGTTGATTCAGAAAACCATGCAGAAGCAATAATATGAGAGAGACTTCCAGACCATAGAGTATCCATGAGAGAAACCAAGATACTTCTGCCCAACAGATGAGCCCACTTCTCAGAATATGCTCAAAATCCAACTGAGAAAATACTTCTGTAAGACAACAGCCCACAGTAGAATAAAATCACTAAAAATAAAATGTTACAAAAGTGATAGAGAATAGAAAATCCACTGTTAGTTTAGTCATTTCAGGGAAAGCTACGTGTATAATAAACTGCCGTTGGAAGCCACATTAAAAGCTGCAGAAAGGAATGGAAGAGCTCATGAGATAGGACTAAACAAAATTTTTCAAATGCTATATGGAAAGACAGCCCTGTTAGTCTGACAGACTCTGATCAATGAGGGAACGGAAAGGTGACAGAAAGAAAGAGTGTGACATGTAGGAAACTACACAAGTAAAATGACTTTCAGCTACAGCATCACACATGTGTTTCTTGACGAGTGCCCAGGCAGTGGCAGGGCCCTGCCAGGCTGCCCTGTGAGGTGAGGCTGGAGATACGCCACACTGGAAAGGGTAAAACACTGTCCAGCAGTAAGGAAATGAGTGAGAGAAATCATTTTACCCATGGCAGTAATTGCAGTAAGTGCTCTCCCTGTCTCTATCAAGATCCATGAGA
This sequence comes from Oxyura jamaicensis, assembly GCF_011077185.1. Taxonomy (NCBI): domain Eukaryota; kingdom Metazoa; phylum Chordata; class Aves; order Anseriformes; family Anatidae; genus Oxyura; species Oxyura jamaicensis. The sequence continues at coordinate 59,077,388 of NC_048894.1, forward strand.
GCTTTTTCCATCATATTTTCTCCCTCCTATCCTACAGAGCAGGTGAGAGAGGGGCTGGGTGGGTGGCTGGCAGATGGCCAAGGTCAACCCACACCAGTGAGAAGCGATGCGCTCTTGTGTTGCCTAACATGGTCTTAAAACCATTTTTATGCTTACACTGTTACGCGAACTACTTGATATCTCTATTTCAAAAGGTTTGCTAAATGCTAGAGAATTAAAGCCAAAGTGTTCAGGAAGCATTGACCTTAGGTAGCATTCCTAGAGCAATTTATCTTTTATTGCAATTGTGTGCAAGGCAGCACTACCTGGTCTTCCAAGACTTATTAGTCACTAACAATCCACAGGTAAACAGATAAGAAATTAATATACAAACAGGAAACCTGTGAGCATACATCCCACAGTGACAGAGGCATATGAAGATTAAATTCAGGTAGATGTAAGACAGGATATTTTCACTAGAATTTAAAATATTCCTTTTCACATGCTGTAGAATTAAAATTTAGTCAGTAAATGTAAAGTTTCCTTCAGGAGGCAATTGATTTATTTTCTGCTGGGACAGAATATAAAGTGGCATTCCAGCTACCAACATTTTAACTTGTATCAGTGCTGTTTTTCATTTAATTGAAGAACTTCCACCAGTCTGAATGGATCAAGCCTGTGAAAGACTGTACTTTATGACGCACTACAAGCAATGAAACTTTTCACAATACTACATAATTTATTATGACTTTTTTATTATTATTATCTCCACCACAACCAGTGAACTCTGTTAATTGTTTCTAAATCTTTTCATGAATGAAAACAACAAAAGTTAAAAATATATCTTTAAAAAAAAATTGTTTTCATTGTTAAATGGAGGGCAATAATTTAAATAGATCAAACTTTTGAAGACTGATATAAGCAAGCCTTTGCCCAGGGACTGTAAATTAACCTTATCTAAAATTGCCACAAAGAAGATACACAGAATTCAATTTTATTTTCTTTTAAAGAGATTTCTAAAAAGAAAAAATAAGTTAATTAAATTATGGCTGTGAATTTATGACACCTATATATAGCTGCCAGTTAACAGGATTTGCATCCCCTGAATAAATGCCAAGAAAGTGATTCAGTAAACCCACTTATATACAGATTTCCTAAAGTGCCATGCAAAAAGCTTTTATTAAAAAAGATTTAAATTGCTCATATCTTAAAATAACTTTAGCACATGATGTAAAATATACTGTAGTCAGTCTAATTTTTTTGGAATTTCAGAAGGTAATTAAGCCCTCATTCCTGGAACAAGAGTTCTGCTATTTTGATTACCAGTGAGCTATAAAATTTTCTCTTCACAAATTTATACTTTGTCAGAGATCATCCAGAAAATTACCTTTAGAGAACAACTGCACATAGGAGAACATTTTTAGTAGGCTGATTTGGCCACCTATATAAAAAGACAATTCTCTACATATGTGCAGGATGATGACTGAAAGAGCAACATTAGGGTCTGCTTTGATCTGGACAAAGATAAGAGCTAAGCAAAACTTAAACACAAAATGTAAAATTGCCATGAAATGGAGTTTCAGTATGAAACTTTCACAAATTCAGCTCAAATTCATCAAAGACCTTTGTTCAGAAATCAATTGATTTTGATTTTCCTGGGTGTTTCTGGTGAATCACTGATTCTCATCCAACACTACCCCACAAAAATATAGATGCTAACATTTTTTTAACCCTATAGTTGGTAGCTGGGGGAAAGTGGATTTGGCCAGTCAGCTACAATGAAACACGGGCAGTTGTTCTTTACTGAAGGACACATGAACCCACAGCCAGGGCAGCTATCCAGGTGAACTGATGATTACATGATGGTGATTTCAAACTTTGATATTCATTCTTATGCATACTTACATAAGTGTCCCAATCACTACTGTAGAGTCATTTTTTAAATCAGAAATTATTTTGAATAATTTACAGATATTAAAACCGTTAGAAGACCACCAAAAAAAAAAAGCATAAAGCTGGGAGTTGGGGCTTGCCTGCTGCCCTGCTCCCCCCATGGAAGAGCAGGTTTGAAACCCCTCAGAGAAGGGGGAACTGTCCTTGTCCAAGACTGCTATAATCATAAGCAAACAACCCCACAAGCTGTCGCATAAAAAGTAAGCTGTGGTGCTTCAGCCTTGCATTTCACCTTTCTTACTGAGGCCCAGAAGAAAGAATTTTTTTCATTCTACAAACAACATATTTTTTTGTTACACTGATTGAATATCTTTTACTTTCTGACTCATTTAAATATGTCCCACACACCCAAGTTAAAGCAATGAAGTAGTTTATCACATAAGGTTTAACAATTAAATTATTTGCAGAATCTCATTGCTCAATTCTCCCATGCCTTAATATACAATAATGGAGAAATAAATATTAAAAAGCTTAATACTGAAACATGGTTTGGTTCTCCAATTGACAAAAGCTAAACTACAAAGTTTAAAGACTGTTACTAGTTTCTACTTTTACTTCTCTCTGTGTATTGCCTTAGCCCTCGAGTCTCATCCCATCTCAAATAAAGCTCTGATGGTAGTATTAAGCAAGGTTTTCAAAGGGGAATTCTCAGTTCACTTTTTTTTTTTTTTTTTTTTTTTTTTTTTTTTTTAAGAAAGTGGCAAAAAGCAGATAAAATTTTTACACAGTCTGGACACTCTCCCTGTATTTAATCCAGCTCCCTTCATCTAAACACACACAAAAAATCACTGGTAACTGACACGTCAGAGCAGAGGGAGGGAAAATTGAAAGCTAAAAATGTCATAAGCAAGGGCAATTGTACTTACTAAAACCATTCAAGAGAGCAATGGACTTTGTGTGCTACGCTGGAAGGCATGAGATAGATTTTTAACGTTTATATTGGAGCATGTAGCATTAGGGTCAAGGCAGATGTGCAACCCAACCCTTGGCTAATATTATATTCACTGCACAAACTTTAAACAGAAACAAGCATGCAGCTGCCAGTAAACCTTTAGCTCTCTGTCTTTTTCTTAGTGGATTTGTTTTACCTCAGCTTCAGCACAACTTGTACAATTATTTGGTACGGTTTGTTCATTATTTATCTTCCTCATGACCATGTAGACAAATGTAGATATTGTTTCCATAGCTACCATCTGTACATTGCTTAAACTTTCCCCTGACCCAGGCATAAATTCCTACAAAAGCTTTTTTCAACAGCTTTGCACTGTTCAGAATGGCAAATTTTCGTTAGACCTTCTATATTCAGATAACCTAGCTTTCAACACACATTCATGGATTTTTATAGGTCACTGCTTATATAAAATGATGCAATGCTATTAGAGCTAACAAAGCAGGAAAAAAAAATATCTTGTGCAAGTTAATCAAGCTTTGTCTACAGCAGAGACCTCAGAACATGAATGGTTACACATCAGAAGCTGATATAAAAACAGTGCAGCTGAGTCCAGAGAAATACAAATGTCCGACTCAGGAGTAAAGGATTGTTGGGCAGTGCATGGAATATCATATACTCCACTTCTTGAAGGTAAAAAGTAAATCCTATGTTAAATGATGTGGTGTACCAGAAAAATCATTGTCTGAAACAAACAGGTGCAGAAAGGTCACATCTCCGAACATTTCAAGGTGAGAAGCACAGGGAGCCAATCTTTGTTTGGAAACAGGGTAGCATTTGTGACACCTAGACTAACTGTTTCATTTCACCTGAGGCAGAAATCCAAAACTGCTAAACTATGACCACAAACCACATAGGATTACAACACATCTAAGAGGTTGTGTCATAACAAGATTCTATTTTTGAATAAAGTACATGAAGTATTGAAAGTAACATAAGGGTCCTTTGTATTTTGTTAATATATGTCCTTCAATAGCTTACTAGTTATATCTAAAAACATCATAGAAGAATGTAGCAATGCAGGACACATCATACAGTCAAGACTCATTTTTATCTGTTGCCAGAAACAAACTCCAAACAATAATGTATTCTTTTTAGTAAAATTTTCATTCATGTAATTATTATATCATATTCTAAATAAAAATAATTTCAGTTCTTCATTTTCAAACTTTTAAAAGCCTTTAAAAAAAAAGGAAAAGAAAAGAAGAAAAAAAAAAGAAAATGCATTCAAAGCAGACCTCTGCTAATGCAAGTTAATTATAAAACCCAATTCAGAAAGTCATCAGACTTTACCTCTGAATTGGATTTGGCTCAGTCTTTTTGCAACCACTGAAGGCAATTCCACCTTATGAGAAGAATATTCTTACCATCAGAGGAGCATTTTCCAGCCTAAATTTAGTCAATTAATATCCTTTTCTTTCTGGGCCAGCAGTGCCCCTTAGCTTAAGTACCCCTTCTCTGACCCTAGCATTCATATCTGCTACGCATTTATATAGATCTACTATATATTTCCCTCCAGCCTTCAGTTTATGAGGCTAAACAACAAGCTCTCTAGTTTCTCTCCTAAGGCTGCTTTTTGATCCCAACTTCCATCCTAATCAAAACAATGGAGTTCTTGACTACAACAATCCCATAATATTGTAAATTAAGACCAAGCTATTAATAAACAGGAGCTTACGTGTAGGCTCCTAAAGCTCCATTTGGGCAGCCAGGAGATTAAGAACTGAAAAATACATAAAGAGATCCCAAATTCAATGAAACTTTCTGGGAGGGTCATACTGAATTTTAAAAGGACACAGCCTTAATGTTGCATCCTCATTTTACACCATCTTTATCATAAAAAATAAAAATCGTAATTAATCTTTATCTTTTATTATTATATTACCTTTAATATTGAAAGCATCTTTATTTTTCAAGGATGTGGTGTTATCATAATTTACATGTACATACTTTCTACAAACTAGGAAAGGAGAGAGGAAATGAGGGATGTAATTCCTGCAGTTTATGAACTCTTTACTGCCATGTTTCCAGGGTCTGAGTTAAATCACCTTACCAAAGAGAGGAAAACAAACCAAAACAAGCACCCACAACAACAGTGGAAAAACCTTCTATTTAACTCTCTTGCTTTGGCTCTGCACTAAACCTCTTCTTCACACCATACTTGAATTTCAACTATTTTCATGTGACCTTCTTGCACATATCAAACCTCACACAGTCAAGAACATCACAAGAACTCTCTGCTAGAGTCACACCTAACCAGCATGAAGAGAGCATTGAAGTCCTGAGGCACAGAGTAGTGCAGCCCAGCAGAAAACGTGGGAAAACAGGAGAGTATGACGGGTTCTCTCTTTGAACCGTGGTTAGATTTGGGTTTTCCCAAAGTAGCAGATATGTAGCATAGCACAGAAATCTTTACAGAGAACAGAAATATGTACCTCCACCCTCTTCAGCTTATGAAGGGAAAAGATTCAAGACAGTTCTGTGCTGCTTGTCAGGATGTAAACTTGGTATGGTGGGAAAGGACAATGGGATATTGTACAGAAGACAAAGACAGTAGTAGTATGCTGAATGCAATGGAAACAATGCAATTGAGGTGATTTCAAGAAAGATTGCTCACTAACTTCTTCCTTTGGTTTACCCTGAAAATGACCTTCCAGAAGTCCTTTCTGAGTCACCATATTCTCGCTGCAACTCAAGCTTGAGGTGAAGGAGGAACCTAACACAGAGCTGTATCTGTTTTAGCTCTGCTGAATTTTCTGTGGTTGCTTTAATACCTTCATTGATTTTATTTGATAACTTGCATTTACTAGAAGCAACATGGAAAAAAGTAGAGCTCATATACAAAAGAAAGATGAAAGGGAGAAAAAGAAAGGGCAAGGAAACTTTAAAACAGTGAGATTAGAAAAAGAAAAACAATAACAACAACAAAAAAGACGTGTTGTCTGCCAGGAGTTGAAACTAAAACCAAACAGAAATAGAGCAGGTTTTGAGTGCTGTGTTATGTTTTGCAAAAAAAAAAAAAAAAAAAAAAAAAAAAAAAAAAAAGTTTTATTATTAGACAAGTTTTATTATGATTGTAGTAAATTTATTATAGTGGATTTTTTAATTTCAGAAAAGCTTAAACTTTTTTTGAAATTAACTCATCTCTTTTCATTTCAAAGTGACATCTTCGTTTACAAAATTGCCAGTGTTCAATCAAAAAGATTTTAAAGGCTTGAGAAAACAAACTATTTTGCTTCTTTCTCCCCCCCAACTCCCCTCTGTCCTTCCCCTGTTTAGCAAAAAAACCACCCAAGTTAATTTGAATCAGAATACTTCTTAAATTCATCCAAAAAAAAAAGGAAAAAAGAAAACAAATCAACATTGAATCAAATACAAGGTAGAAACTAAAATAAAGGCCCTACTAGTAATGAGAAGAGAAAGCTTGCTTTCTTCTTGCTGTATTCTATAAGTGTTTGGGGAAGGGAACAACTGAAACATTGCACTTTCACAACAGCTTAAGTTCAAGCCACCAAGATGTTTTTGTGTCTAGAAATCTCTAGAAGCAGTCACTTCGATGGCCAAATATTTCCATATAATGCACATACCCTTTCCTCCTGCTTTCTCTGTTAAGGGCAAGAAAAGTAAGAGACGAGGCATACACATTTATTTTTTCTTTCACCTCTAACATTTTTACCCATGGTAGTTGCTTTGCATGAGTAACTAGTTCCATCTTACACTGTCTTCCAACTGCCTGAAAGCTAAAGTGTTACTTGTATTTGTCACCACAAATTATCCCATCAAGTATTACATAATTGATCATGTACTCAAAATCATAACTGCACTTTTGCCCTTGTCCCACTTGCTTTGTGTCATTCACTGATCATAAACTTCTCAAAGGGTGGGCATGATTTTGCTTGTAGCCCAGAGAATAAAATGGAATGGAAAGCAAATTAAATTAGTCAACACATTTTATAACATTATATTCTTTTACTACTTTTCTATTTAACGACTAATTTTGTCCATGTGCACACCTACATGCTTGAGTTGTGAAATTCAGCAGGAGACTTACATTGCTTGTACTTCTCCATCATCTTTAAGGCACACCTGCCAACTGCCAGTTAATAATTTCATATCATTGTGTCCACCTACTTAATTTATAAAATACAGAGTTATTTAGTACTCACATAAAGCAAGTGTAGGAGACCTTAGCTTAAAAGTCTGACACACATGAAAACATCTTTGCTTCTCTTCTCTCTTGCTAAGCTTGAAGATGAATTCAAAGCTGAATTTAGTTGTTACTTCCTGATAGGAACAAAGTTTTCTTCCCCTCTCTCATTTTGTGATAGAAAATGATTTTTTGAATACTTGGTATCAACTGCTTACCTTATTAAAACCAAAGGCATACACCTTAATCATTGATAACTTTGCTATATCATGATGTGAACCTTTAGGTGTTTATCTTTTATGTGTATATGTGAATATACATGTATATGATAGAACCCTAGAACAAGGTCGTATTAGATATTCTGATGATGATGCACCTTATTTTAGCCAAAAGGATATACTGACCTCTTCCTACATCCGATAAAGGTCCCTTTGCATGCCTTGGCTATAGCTAGAAGTAAGGCAAACAAGGAGACAGGATATCCCTTGGGTTACTCTCCAAGTTGAAAAGAGAATATGAGATCTATTCGGATGATGCTCATATCCCTGGATCTCTGTTTAATGAGTGATTTTTGCAGCAGTTGTGAAGGACAGAGACAGAAGGAACTTGATGGCTTTTTGCTAAATATGGTCGATAGTTCTTGTAACTCTTGCTGCTGTCTGCTCTAGCACTAGAAGCAAACTACTTTGGAAACGTTACAAGCAGGGGTTCCCCCCACCTCCTTGAAACAAGGAAATACCACACATAAAAGCTTGATTTTGGCTAGGTAATACATATTAATCCCTTGTCTTAAGAGCAAGTGATCTCACTACAAAACACAACAATATCCATCGCAGTGAATTATCTCTTAACATACAGCCAATACTGCACATGTTCTCACTAAATGTTCTTTGGAACAGGAGGAAAATATTTAAAATGTAAAATTACTGTGGGCTTTCACTGTTATAAATTAAGGAAAGATACATTTTTGATACATCTAATATTTTTCCCTTTCTGAATGATAGTTGAAATGGCTTGTCACATTTGTCACATTTGAACTAGAAGGTCAGAAATGTGATCCTTTTCCAAGAGGCTCCATGAAAGCAGAAAGCTTTGCCATTGAATTTAGAGTGGCCTGGGTAGAATCCCCAAAGGCCTATATCTAAGTGCAAATAACTGCTTCTGTGTCACACCTTCTCTTGACTAGCTCCCTTAACATCTTAGTAAAAAAATAAAAACAGATTAAAAAACAAACTAAATTGCAGTACATAAAAATTTGCTACATTATTCAGCCTTTTAAATTGCAAACATACCCATTAACTAAAAGTCCACTAAAGTAGAAAGGCATAATTTAAACTATATTTTGAAGGGGATGAGAAAGATGCAATTAATCAGTGTTTATTTTTCATGTTGCATTAAGACCTAGAGGTGTCAGTCTTCATCGGAGTCTCTTTGTGCAGGTTCTGCATATTCATACTGAAAGAAAAGATTATGGCCCAGAATGGGCTACTTAAAAAAAAAAAAAAAAAAAAAAAATCAAAGAAGATAGATGTGTGGAAATAAGGCAATGCTATCTCTGTTGTTGAAATGGAGATCTCTGGCTCAGAATGATGCACTGATTTGTACAAAGCTACCTACTTATACAGTGGAAGAGGTAAAAGATTTTTTTATAGACAATGCATTCAAATCTAGTCAGTTCTAAAAGCACTTTCTTAATTGTTCCCTCACTTTAAATCAGCTCAAATGCTTTAAATATTTCAAATAATGTTGATATCAACAAACACAGGAGTACAACAACATCCATTACAACAGTTTTTACAGTTTCTTTCTTTCTTCACTTTTGCTATTACCTTCGCATCTTAGTTTAAAACAACAACAACACCAAGAAAGTTTGTTTTGCCTCTATCTTTCCTGTAGCTGGTAGATATACATTAATGGTTAAAGTTTCTTCTTACTTGAGATTATTGAGATAACATGCAAGACTAAGAAACTAGGTATTTATGTATTGTCTGTGAGTAAATGAGAAGATTTACTAGTAAATATGCAGCATAACAATTGATAACTCTCTTCCCTTTAAATTCAAAGGGTTTAGGCAAACTTGGCAGAAAAAAAAAAAAAAAAAAAAAAAAAGGTACACTGCCCCCACTCATAGAAAGAGCTAGTCACATTAAACAGTGGTGCACGATGAGTTCTGCACAGCTGGGCAGTTACACATACATGGTAACATAACATATCCTGCAGCGTCTTAAAAAGATTTCTTCCCATGCAAGGTCTCTTCTTCTAGGCTAGACTGACAAGTCAGTCAAAAACAATCATCTTAGAAAAGGTATTCAGAAAGGGTCCATACATACATACCAGTATTCAAACAGAGTACACAAAGGTTTTTTTTTTTTTTTTTTTTTTTATTTAGTTTTTTTTAGTTTACTGGATAAGTTGTTTTCTGACACTTCAATTTTTCATTTCAACCGCTATTCCCAACATGATTTGCTGCCATTAACAGCATAATTCAAACACTTACTTTCTTCTTCAGTCAAATTTCAATATCACTGTCTTACAATAATTTTAAATATGTTTCTGCTACTTCATCAAGAAATAGCAGTAAAATAGCAACATACTGCAGGCAGGCACCCAGCACAGGAGGTTCAGCTAAGTTTGTTATATCAAAATTACTTTTTCAGCAACAACATTGCTTATGAACTTTAAGCCCTTACAACAACAAATGATGCTTGTCAAATTCAGCCAGTATTTCTCCATTTTGAAAGAGAAACACTTATAAAATAAAGCATCTGCTTAGAAGCAGTAACAAAAATTCTTAAAAAGACAGTCATAGGAAATAAGTACACATAAATAGAAACTAGAAATCATTCAGATACATATACAAAGAGAAAAAAAAGTGCAACAAAACACACAGATTTAGTAGATGTTAATTACAACTAATTATTCTTCAAATTCATCAGTTGAAACCCTTTGACCAAATCTTATTTTATTGTCCCTTTGATCAGACCCAAGTGCCTGAGAAGTCCAAGCCTGTAGGAGCTAGATCCATGACGTATGGCAAAGGTTACACATTTCAAAACCAATTAGCTTCAAACCTAACATATCCTTTAACCCAAAGAGGATAGAATTCTGCAGAGAATAATTATTAGACCTCACAACATCTCTATGAGATAAACATTACAATTTCTGATTTTCAGGCAGTAATCAGACTCATTCTTCATGGTCTTTCTGAATGCCCATTGGCATTCAGAGAATAGTCCCTGCAAACTCTATCTGGGTTTGATAAGACTGTCCTTCCACCACCTGAAACATTTTTAAGTGTACCAAATTTTTTAGATTTTAGTTCAACATTCTCATGTGACTTAGTACCAGGGTTTTCTTGTCATAATACTCAATTCAGGAGAAAATTGTTCTGAGTTTTATTGTGAAATACCACACAAGTCTTTGTGCCTTATTCTCTACTACATCCAAAGAGGGGAAAATGGTTTTAACTTGAAAACTTTCAGTGATCCATTTGCAGGGCAATCCCACAAACATTTGTTTGTGCAACTGAGCACGCAAAACATTTCCAGGAAGAGGATGAAATAAGCCACAAGACGTGAAAGCTTCTCAAGCACTACTTACTCCAACATCTCTATAACCGTACAACCATATCTAGACTAACTTTTTTGGGTTCAGAATCAACTTTATCCCAGTAGCTTGTCACGTGTGTACATATGGACACAGGAAAGATACAACTCACAGTATGTTTTAGCTAAATTTCCATCCAATACTAGAAAGTTCAGCTACTGGCAATGCCTTAACCTCTCTAATAATTTATATTGCATAAACATTGAACTTGAAGCTAGTTCAGATTCTCACTACAATTAGAAACACATTTCCACTTGTTGTGATTTTTTTTTTGTCTCCATAAGTTACAAAGTGGCATCAATAAAAGCTAATGGTACAAAAGAAACACTTACTGAACTAAATGCTAAGCAGATTTTAGTTCGCCATGTACTGAAATTCCTGTTACTGCCCTGCAAAAACTAAAACAACAACAACAAAAAGAAACAGCAGGTGCACTTAAAAAAAAAAAATCTTTATGTAAGAGAACCATGAAGCAAATTTCCATATCCCACTAATGGTTTTAAGGCATTGGAGCATTTCAAAAAAGTGGCTGGAAAATTTAGTAGTATATTAAAGTTGTGTAGCACTTCCTGACTGCAATAATTCATAAAGTGTTCTATACCATAGAATTAATTGCTGTTGTTAAAAATACCATAAATTATTTTTTAAGTATAAAATATATGATCTCAGCCTTAGTGGTCTGCAACAAGGATGCTCATGCTAAGTTTTGTATCTAGGAAAGAAAAAAAAAATAAAAAATAAAAAAAAATAAAACATTATAGAGAAAGGAAATGGCACTCAAGATAGGACATTTGAAATGTTTGGAGTACTCTAAGAGTAGAGAGTCTAGCCCAAATTTTCCAACCCAGACTAAACTGAGAGTCCTAAAATATAAGCACAGAGAAGAACAAACCGTACAAACCCCTCCTTGACCAGGCCAGAATCAAGCCAGTGTAAGTGATATTCCCTGCCTTAGCTACTGCACTCCACAGGGCTTATAAGCCTTCTGAACCAAGAAAACAATGTGGCTTTTGGGCTGATTTTTTTTTATTATTTTTTATTTTTTTTCTCAGCTTGTTCAAACAGACCTGACTATCACTGCCTCACTTGTACACAAGTGCTCTTTGACTTTCAAATGACAAAGACCTGAAGAGACCTAGGTAATCTGTATCCCACAGCATTTCTCTTCGCATTAAACACTTCTCTTTCCCTCCTCTCTCTGAACGTAGGAGGAAGAAGAATTGTATGAATTCCTGTAGAGAAGTGCTAAGATGCATGACATGGAAACGTCCTACACCGAGCCCAACTTTGTCTCTTCAAAGATACTCACACAGAAGAGACCAAAATTAGGTTCTACACAGAGAGACTGGTTTGCACAAGCTTTTCTGTGAGGTCCTTTTGAAGTTTGTGAGATTCCTTACAGTCCCAAGAGCAGATTTATTTATTTTGGATTGCTGTGCATTCCCATGGCTTACAAATTGTAAAGGGAAAGCTCTTGTAAAACTGCTAGGAACAGGGGGAAAATGTACAAGAGAAGATATACTAGGTTAAACCAAAGGTCTGACTATCCTAATGTCGTTCCTCCAACTGTCCTTAAATTGATGTGAAGATAATATTATTTTTTCTTCAGAGTGAACATAATTTCCTTTCTACCTACTCTGAATTTAATGTTCTATTTTATTCATCAGTCACTCAGTCTTGTCAGATCCTTCTTCAATTTGGTCTTGTCCTGAATACCTGTAATTACTAAGCACTGTCAGCAAACTGTCACCTCCCTGCTTGCCCCCTTTTCCAAGTCAGTATTTTTTTCCCTGCCAGTCTGTCCATGCAAGGCAACTTTCATGAAAAACAGCAAGAGGTGCAACCTATCCAACTCACCCTCCACTGTTGACCTGTCCTTTCACAGACCTAACCTTTCTATCAGACACTGATCAGCAAGTAGCAGGGCTGTGGCAATAGCAGCAGTGTTTCAAAAGGTTCAAAATAAAACACTCAAAACTTTATCCAGCAGTCTGGCAATCAAATTATATTGCTATGGTGCTCAATGAGCCATACTTCCCCATGTATAAGCAGTAAGTTAAACAAATGGTTTTCAATAAAGAGAAGTATACTGGAAGAGAATAAAAACATTTTGGAAATGGATTAGGAAAACCTAAACAATCCAATAGGCAATACTATATTTTCCCCAGAGCATGCTAGCAACAGCCTCTGTCCTAAAACTGTTCAAATATCTCCTGTCTAGCTTGTGCACTGTTTCACATCCAAGATTTCAACAAAGGGGCAAATTCATCTGATTGCCCCTAACTGCACATCATCTTTTTCCCAGTTGTAATGCTCTATCAAGTATTTAAAGAGAGTGTTTTGCTTCTGATGCTCTTCCAGCATAATCCCTTAGACCATCACTCCACAGTGATGAGTTTTTACCATGCTGTTTGTCAAACAGTGCCAGGAGTTGCTCTGGAGTACACTCCCCACCAGCACCCACTAGTCAGACTGCCTATTAGCTTGCTGCCAGTAACAGTGCTGGCCCCTGGTCGTTCATACTGGTTGGATTCATTAATTACTCCACCTAATTGCTGCCTTTCTTTCCTACTTACTGTGCTTCTTAGTCCTATAAGTCTACAGGTTTGAAGGTTGCAAATTTACACTTCCCCAACCACAGTGTTGTCAGCACTTTCGAAGAGGCTATAATGACATACAGCTTCTATATACTGATCTGGCAAAAACAGAGATTTCCTAAACACAACCTTTCTCTTCTATACAGATCTCTCAACTATCTTTTTTTTTTTTTTTTTTTTTTTTTTTTTTTTTTTTTTT
>NC_048894.1:59090917-59104255 GCF_011077185.1 Oxyura jamaicensis
TTAATTAAATACATTTTCTTTATTTTTATTTGGGAAAAAAAAAAATTTATTTTATTTAAAGGGTCCTTTTTCTAATTTAAGATTAATAAAAATTTTTTTTTTTTTTTTTTTTTTTTTTTTTTTTTTTGTCAAAGGATCCTCTGTCCCAGGCTCTAATGAATAGCTTGACTGACCCTGGTCCATTCGGGACAGATGGGTTGCTCTCACATTTTGCCAAGAAAACATAACTACATTTATGACAAAGCTTAACTCAGTAGAAGCACCCTAAAAAGAGCATGTGTGCGAATGATATTTATTTAGACCTGGTCAGCTCTCCCTGCCTCTCCAGGAGATGCTGGCAGAGAACTTCTACCACTAAACCCACAGGGACACGAGGGACCACAGGGGCCCACCAGCCCACAGCATATGATGGTCTCAGGGAGACCCTGGGAAGGTCTCTCCTATTCTTAGGCCTCATGCATGTAGTCATAAAAAGCTTTTCTGGTACAGAAAAGACACTCATAGCTAACAATGAATTCCTGAAAAAACTCCCTTTTAATTGCTTTGTTAGAGAAGTAATGTCAAAGGGTCTCAGACATTTTGGTTAACTATGGTCACACGCATAGAAATCATCTTTATTAGAAACGACACCAAACCATTGTTTGATAAACAGGAGGATGTAGTAATTCCATTTAGGTTTGCTTGGTTATAGAAAGCACCAGCCTAGTCCTAAATAAAGAAATCAGCATAGCTGTCAAGAATGACAAAACTAGTTCTAAAGACAGTGCTGTTGCCTTCTTCTTAGTCCTTACTTTTGTTACATGAAGATAGATGTATCTAGAAAGACATTACCAAAAAAAAAAAAAAGTATGCTCTGGCATGAAGGCATGTCCATGAGTACGTATTTATGGAAGCGGAGAGGTAGTAAAGAGCATCAGCTATCGCTAAACACAACTTGATACGGCTTTTGTGTGCCAAGCCACATGATGTAAACCTGCAATCCCTTTTGATCTGCAAGAACATCTTGTCATGGCACACATCTTTTTCAGTTATGGACCTTAATATAGCAGTCTGTGCTTTCACCAATCCTAATTTGCCTAACATCCAGCAATCTGGGCATCGCTGGGATGTACACAAGGAAAAAAAAATCAGCATTAAAATTCAAGTAAAAAGTAAGTGGAGAAAGAATATCAATGACAGCTGACCAGAATGATTTACATTCCATTTGCAAGTCAATCTTGCAGTTTTAACACACAGACATGAAAATTAACAGTGTCTTGTACTATCCTAACCCATCTATTTCCTCTGCTCTGCTATAGCATGTAAGTATGGTGGGGAAGCTTTATGTGAATACAGAGAGGCTGGATATTCTCAAAAGAGGGCCCTGACCTGCAGAGTCCACTTCATCTGGGAATCAGACTGACACAGCTTTAAAACATGACAGAAGTTACGTGTTTTTGGGCGTGCCCTCTTCCTCCTAATAAATGAATGGTTCTCTAGCTAGGTTGTCCCAAAAGCCCAGTGGGGATTTTATCCTTCTTAGGAGAACAGCTGTCAAATGAGAAAGGAAGGAAATATTTATCCTTTTTAATTAAGAAAGATAACTATTTCCATTATGTTATGTGGACCTCCCACATGACACAGTGATGGGTGCACTTTTAATAATCTTGGTTAGATAATAGCCAAAAAACAGCAGCAGTGTATACTAAAAGATCACAACATAAAAACTATCTTCTTTTACAACATTAGCCTTTGAATATGAGAGAGAGAACAAATCTTAGCACTTAATGACTCAGTATTTAAAATTAAAAGGAAAGAAAAGGAATCATTGCCCAATTTGTTGGCAAACAGCAAAGACTAAGTGAATACCATTTGCTACTGTTTACCGCAATAGGTGGAGCTAGCGTGTTTGAGTTTTTCCTCTTTTTTCAACTTAATTCTGTCAAATCTTTATAATGTCACTTTGTGAAAGCAGCATTTCTTGGTTTAATTCTTATTCGAGTTAGTCATTTGAACAGAGGTCGGAGATTGTTGCAGTTTGTTGAATGGTTCCAATTAAAGGACATACTATGGAGGTTTCAAAATCACAGGCAAATGTCACTTGGAAAATTCTTCTTTTTTCCCCCCTCTGAAATTTAGAATTTAATATTATTTCAAGATCTGCAAAACTTCTTTTCTGGTTTTCCATTAAGAAAAATAGCCCAAAAGGCAATGAATGGAATCAGAACTGAGAAGGGTAAAGAAAAAGAGAATTATATTTGCCAGGATCACTAGAAGTCTGTTTTAAAGCTAAGTTGCAACAGGAAGGAAGCTTTGATTTCAAACAGTGCTTTAAAGTGAAGGATCCTTTCCAAATGCTATTACCAAGCAGATCCTATTGTGATGGTAATGACATGTTGCGTGGGAAGTAGTGGTTTTACTTGGATGCAAAGGGAAAGAAAATTGCCATGATTGATGTACCATATGAGGGTCAAACCACATAATCACTAACTCTCACACTGCCCGATTCAGTGGAATTGGGTTGCTGAAGAATCTGAGATTTCTAGAGTTCATTATTATTTAGTTATAATGGTGAAAATATTTCAGAAATTAAATCTATTGTATCTTATGAAGATGTTACTAATATTTGATTTACTTTTCACTGATGTGCAACAAGCTCCACTAATTTTTTTTCACAGCTACCATATCACAGCCATGCAAAGACCACCCATAAGCTATTTGATAGTTCAGAATGTTCTCAAAAAGTTGCACTAAAAGAAAGTGCAAAGCATCTAATGGTGAAATTCAATTTCATCAGCCCTTAATACTCAGATTACAATGTTCATATGTTGATGGTTAACCACTGTTTTAAGCTCATGTATAAAAAGGCCAACATCTGCTTGGAAAAGCACTTTGCAGAAGTAGCATAAAAAAAAAAAAAAAAAAAAAATTTTTTTTTTTTTTTTCTTTTTTTTTTTTTTTTTTTAATGAAGGCCATAAATGAACTCATACCCTTGTTAATATATGTTTTAGAACTAGTTCCTGCACTAGTCAAGTCAGAAGAAGTTTTGATGATTTCAATGAATGCATGATCAAATCCTTCAGCTCTGCTTCAAGCAATCTGCTTCTACTTGGCAAAACACCCAGTTGCATATATGAAGTCAGTACCATTTGAATACATATTTAAAATGCTTTTCTGAATGAACAGGACTAGGATTGTGATCAGATAGTTAAATTGTATAAATGGGAGCCTTGTGTATAAGTGTGCCCCGGGAAGGTAGGCCTTATCTCACGTACTGTTCACTTTCCCCTTAGGTTAAGGAATCTCCAGGACTAACAGCTTCTTTTATTTAAGACTGCATCAGTTTTCAACAGCATCAAGAAGTAATTCAAACTCTATCATGAAACTACACAGAAACCAGGTGCAGCACAAACACTTAAAAAACTATAAAATGTTCCACTCTTTTCATTTGTTAAGGAGACGTTAAATTTGCATGGATATAATTGTAATTTTGAATTTAATGAAGCAAAAGCACCTGATTTTTTATTTTTATTTTTTGATCATCCACCATTTTATTTGGATTTGACAGGCTGAAAAATGTTTAATAGCCTAGATATGTTTCTATTGATTTATTTCACTTCTCCCATGTCAATCCCTATTTAAAATGAAACATGCTATAATAATCAATGGCAGGCTTATTACCATTAACATGTTCAGAGTTGCTCTTTTTCCTAATGTAATTCCATTTACATTTGGTAGAAAATTTCTCCCACAGCTAGATCATATGGTGTCTAAAATCCATTCAACTTTTACAGCTGCTAGTGTTTTTCCACAATCAATACATTATACATACACAAGTCTCAAGAAGAAATCCTCTTTACCCTGAAAGAAATCACATGGATCCTTAAAAGTGAGTAAATCAGATTTGAAATCCTGTATATGAAACTAATTGCCCTTTACATTTCACTTCATGAGACTCCATTGGCAACAACTTCTGTAGTTTGCCAACGTCATTGATTGAATGAATCCAGACCAAATTCATGCCAGACTCTTTGCTACACAGCACAAAAATCCTAGACCTCCTCAAATAATAATACCACACAAGGGTATTTTTTCAGTAGGAATAATGGTTTGTTGGTCTCCAACACTTGGTTCTCTGCCATTGTGGAATTGAATTAAATCAGTCCCAGGTCACAAATAATTGAGTTAGACAGTGTCCGCTCTCATAGGTTGTTAAAGGACATTAGACCAAAGGAGAAAACTTTGGCTCTACTCACTCCCAGCAGTCTTCACTCATGGGAAGCCTAGTTTTGACCAAGCCAGGGCAAGATATATCAGAGCAACTGGAAATTGGTACTGTCTTGGAAGAGGTCTGAATTCAGCAAATTCAGCCTCTGTTATTAATAATGATTAATAGAGCTTTCCAGTGAGCTTCTGAACAGTTCCTATTCTACAGGGGCTGTTTTTTCATTACCTATCCCAGAAAATCAGTTACAGTTCATTTCATCAGTACTCTATGGCTTTGACTGTATTACAAAAAGTAGTTGCAATCCAGTTGCACGTACTGCATCAGGTTGAAATAACGTTTTCACTCACTTTTTCAAAGCAACTGAAGGTTTCATGCTAATAATACCCCATTCTTTTCTCTGAAAATTAATTCCCTGGGTCATTTAATTCAGATCAATGAAAAAGTTCTTTCTGAATCAGACAGAATTTCTGTGCGTCTTAAACCACTAAAGCCAAGAAATCCAGATTTAATGCTAAATTGATTTTACTTAATCATAACCTTCTGTTGTTGATAATATTGAGATTTCCAGTAAAAAGAGACATAGCTCTGCTATGAATGATGAACTTTAAAGAAGCAGATGTTAAATTCAGGTAAGCACCCAAATATTTGGATGAGAATAGGAATATCATTCAGATTTTAAAGATCTTCTGACTCTAAAATGAGTACAAAACAAACAGTTTTATCTGAAACCTCTAAAATAGTATTGTTTGGAATAGAGCTAGCAAACTTTGAACTAGTCTTCACTTTCAGATCTATAAATTTGAATCCTGTCATAGAGAGTAGTTACTAGAAAGTGAAGAACTGAAGTTAGCGGCAGTCCTAGTATATTTCCTTACTATTTTCTGATACAAAAAGCTCATGTATGGAAATACTTACATAGAAAGTACTTATGAAAAAGATTCTCAAATTTCTGCTATTTCTAGCCTTCTGTTAAAGTGCCAGGAAAACAGACCACATAAGATGACTTTCATTACTTCTGGTTTAGAAGATACTTGGAAAAAAAAATAAAATAAAACAGATTTTATTCTAATTTGTAAGCAAGGTTCAGACAGCTTTATGACAAAAAGTTATATCAGGGTGATTCAGAAAAAGAAAGAAAGAAGTGGCATTTCTAAATGAACGTAAGTTGTTAACCCAAGAAAACAAGAAAAAATGAGCTAAGTTCCCACCTCTAAGGTACCAGCTGTATTTCATTTAATATTGGGATAGCCAATAGCTGTGTAAGGGGTTATTTACACTGCAACTCTACTGCTCATTTCCTCTTTGCCTTTCTTCTCCTTACCCTACCCTGCACATACGGATCTGCCATACAAACGGTTAATTCATGGGGGCAAGGATGTGTTCTAGACAGTGTCTCTGTGTAATCCCATTTCCTTGTGTGACTTGAACAGCATCAGAAGAGTACAGGGGTTGATAATCTCACACTTGAACATACCCTTCATTTAAAGGCAGAAAGGCAGAAGAATATGAAAGAGTCCCAAATCACTTCTTCAAGGCAGGCCGCATTATCCTGGCAATGGCTAAAATCAGAGCCAGCCCTGAGACTGACCACTCAGAGATCTGCCTGAAAGTGTCCCATGGGATAAGGCCCTAGAGAGAAGAGTGGTTTAGGAAAGTTTATTGATATTCTAGGTTCACCCGCTCCAACCTCAACAACAGGCCATCCTAATGAAAAGGAAGTCTATCAAAAATGCCAGGAGGCCTGCATGGATGAACAAGTACACAAAAGATATACATGAAAAGTACAAAAAAGTGTCCAAGCATGCAGATATAGGATTAGAAAAAGCAAAAGTCCACCTGAAGTTGAATCTGGGATGTCAAAGGCAACAAGAAGAGCTTCTGTAAGTACATACAATTAACAAAAGGAAGGCCAGGGGAAGTGTGGGCATACTACTGAATGGGGAAGGGGCCCTGGTGACACAGAACTTGGAAAATGCTGAGGTACTGAATGATTTCTTCGACTGTCTTCAGTAAAGACAGTCTTTACAGTCAGGCATGCCAGCTCCCAGAGACCAGGGAGAAATTCATAAGCAAAGAAGACAAACTGTTAGTGGAAGAGGACGAGGTCAGGGAGTATTGAAGCAAGTTGTATGTACGTAAGTCCATAGACCCTGATGGATTGCATACACAAGTGCTGAGGGATCTGGCAGATGTCATTCCAAGGACACTCTTGGTTATCATTGAGCAATCAAGAACATTGAGACAATTGCCAGTGGAAAGCTAGTGTCATTTCTGCCTTCAAAAAGGGCAAGTGGGACCAAGGGAACTACAAGCCAGTTGGCCTCACCTTGATCCCTAGGAAAGTGATGGCACAATTTTTGCTGGAAATTAGTTCCAGGGACATGAAGGACATGAAGGTGATGAGGAGTAGTCCTCATGGATTCACCAAGGGGAAGTCATGCTTGACCAACACAGGATTCTACAATGAAAGGACGGGTAGTTGAGGGGAAAGTAGTGGATTGTATCTACCTTCACTCCATGAACTCTTTTGACACAAGATCCTCCCTTGACATAAGATCCTCATAGGAAAAATAGTGAAGCATAGGCTGAACGAGCAGGCAGTGAGGTGGGCTGAAAATTGGCTGAAAATTAATGCAGAGGGTGGGGATCAGTGGTATGACTTGTAATAGTCAGTAACTATCAGTGTACCCCAGGAGATGACAGAACTAGACTCCTTTCAGTGTGGCCAGTGACAGGGCAAGGGGCAATGGGCACCAGCTGAAACACAGGAGGTTCCCTGTGAACATCAAGGGAACACTTTTCTACAGTGTAGGTGACCAAGCACTAACACAGGTTGCCTGGAGAGGTTGTGAAGTAACCTGCCTTGGAGACCTTCAAAAGCTCTTCAAAAGCTGCCTGAACACGGTCCTGGGCAACTGTATCTAAGGTAGCAATGTTTGAGCAGGGCTGTTGGACTAGATGACCTCCAGAGTTACCTTCCAACCCCAACCATTCTGTGAACAAATTACATCAAGCATAGGTCTGCTGTGGATAAAGCAGCCCCTGAGAAGCTTTCTGCCCCAGAGGATTATGTCCAAAAGGTTCTGTAATGCTTAGAGGGTCATTTTGGATACGATCTGCTTCATTTCATATATTTCACAGCTAGGTAGCTGCTTAGTATAGAAATGAAAAAAAATAAAAAAATAAAAAAATGTTAAAGGCTAAGAGAGACAGGGCTCACCTGAATCTTTTGGGCAGAGAATAGCACAAAGTGTCTCTGAAATGTTAGGCTAATATGAATAATATCTGATGTGAATCTAAATTGCTGTTGGTTATATTACTTCAGGCCCTAAAACACATGAAAATTGGAAGATGTCCATGGTAGCATAGGACCAACTTACCTCAAGAACGTTGAGGAAGTGGGAGTTATCATCAGATCTACCTATAAACACTGCTTGTTAAGAAAGGACTACCACCATCGATGTAAAGCAGACATGTCAGAAAATACACCAAGCAAAGCTACTATAATAACCCCACTCCCATAATTTCCTATAACTATCAACTGTGATAGGATTCAGGCAAAAGATCTGGAAGAAATGCTTGAGTCAACAAATACTATTTCTTTCAGTATATATTCCAGAAAAAAATAAAAAAATAAATAAAAAATGATAAAACTCATTTCCTAAATCTTTTCCAGTATAATCTTTATTCTCTTGTTCAGCAAAAGAGCAAGCAAGTCCAAGATAATTTTGGAAAGTGGGAGATATTTGTTTCAGCCTTTGTCATCTAAGAAGTTCGTATAAGCACACCAGAAAAACATTTCTTAACTCTTCACCAATTTGCTTTAAAATGTAGTGTCTTCATTTCCTAAGGAATATGGCTTAACATTATCCAAAGACTTGGTTTAACAGAGCTGATATTTACATGGTGCAAAATATGAACTTTGGCTAGCTTACTAACCATTTCTACAATCCCCAGAAAAATTCAAATGATATTCTCCAGTAGCTTTGACCCAGTATCAAAACATCTGCATGAGATATTACTCATTTCTGCCAAGACAGATACAGATGGACTGCCATGATAGTATTGTCTGCCTATCATCTTGCTTTTCCCCATATATAAACACTCAAGACCCAAAAAGCTATTTGCGTTGCCTGCTGTATTACAAATACAAACTTAAATGGTCTAGCTTTGTGTTTGCATCTAGAGCATCTAAAACAGAGGCAAACTGATACTTGAATGTCAAAACTGGAACTTGACAATGTCCCTGTCAAAGCAAACACTATACATGACAAAACGAAACATAGAGCTCCCCTTGCCTTCTCTCCCCCATTAAAAAAAAAAAAAAAAAAATCACACTTTTATAATACTTGCAAATGCTTAATGGCAAGAGTGATAAGAAGGGGATGACAATAATTTGTGGGCTCTATGAGAAAGATTCCTTCTTTCCAAGTTGTGTTGTATAATATGGGTTTCTAGAGAAGGAACTGTTACATGCATGAGTAAAAGCAGTGAGATGGCAGGGTAGTGAAGACTGTATGCTCATTGTCATAGGCATCCTGTTAAGAGTAAAAGCTGAGGAGGAAGATCATTAAGCTAGGAATAAAAGGAATATGAAATAAGAACAAAGGAAACATTTTCATTATAGTTTAACAGAAGTTAATATATTTCCTTTTTAGTTCTGAAAGAAATCAACAATTGTAAGTCCTTAGGTCGTTTACATATGCAAAAGCAAGTGGAGACATATATACATTGAGTCATTGACCACAGTCTCAGGAAGAAAACTTGATCTCAGGAAGGAGACTTGATCTGTAAGTTAAACCCGATGGTAAAACTTGAGGTACTGTGGAGAGAAGCAAAGTGAGGAAGATTCTCTACTCCCTGCATGAAGAAAGCAAGGACTGTGAACAAGAATTTCTCATGCACTTCACTAGGAAAGTACTTTCCTTAAAAAGTAGAGAAATAAATATATCTAATTATATACTATCTAAATTTGGGAGAAAGAACAGAGACAGGAGGGATTGCATCTTAGTTCTGTGTTGTGGCATCAGTCCATCAGCACACAAAGCTCAGGAAAAGAAGCTTGTTTTCACTCTCCAGAAGATACCAGGCTGTTCAGCAGAGAGGACAGTGGACTGTGCACCGAGTCCTGTTGCGACTGAGGGGACACTGGGAACAAGTGTGGAGGAGAGAAAGGCCACAAATAAAAAAACATGACTTCAAAAACTGAGCAACATAGAAGTAATAAGAGATCTAGAAGTTGGGTAAAGAAAGTCAGATAGGGTAAAGAGATAGGAATGCAAGACAAAGGGTTACTGCAGAGCAAGGAGAGTGTTCATGCATCACAGAAAGTTTGGATTAATGGAGTTGCCCTCCAGCTGAGTTGGGGAACTGACTGAATGTGTTTGTGCTCTGCCAACTCCCTGCACCTTGCTGCCAGAACGGGCTATTTTTCTTTTTTCTCTAGAAATGCAGGAATTAAATTATGGCGTCTTCCAATCTGAATAGTTCTATCTTCCAGCTCCACAAAGCTGTCAGATAGGCAGGAGACAATGGGCAGAACAATACAACCGAAGTTCCAGAAGAAAGAACACAATTGGATAAGGCTGAAAACAAACCAAGAAATGTAACTTTCTCGTTTGGAACTGGTTACTGTTAATGCACAGGGAATCCCTCGTACTGTCAGGATACAGAAGACCACTGGGTAACAGATGAGTTCAGCTGGTGACAACCTCCCTCAACTTGCTACAATAACCATGAGACTAAAAGGCAGGGTCTTATCCATGTATTGAATATAGACACCAGGGTTTTCCCTTCAGCTACTGTCCAGTCTGTACCAGCAGTCTGTGAAAGCAGGGGAAAAGGGACTACTTCCTTACAAAGCAGAAACAGCAATGTATCTTCAATGGGAACAAATTGCCATGAAACATGTCACCAGCTCTGATGGTGGTTGGTACAGACAACCATGGCTGGAAAACATCAGAGGAACAAAAGTAAGTTCCTTGCCTCAGACCACAGTTGAATAGAAGTGAAAGCTGCAAGAAATCAGGGACAGTTGCACTGAAGTTTCCCTTTCTGTGGGAAACAAATGTGCACAAACATTTCCAAGTCCGTACCTATCTGTCCAGTTTCCCTCCGGTGGGAAAAGAATGAGAAGGTTCCTGACTCTGAAGACCATCTTGGGTGAGTCATCCTTTTTAGCAAGGATGTAAGCCCCATAAAAGTAGAAAGTCCAGAATGTCTATCTTCGGCCAGGCAAGATGAGCAAGAAAGGTGTATCAGTATATAGGCACTGCATTTTTTTTCCTGAAAGAGGAACCATCTGTCTCTTAGCACATGCTCCAAGCCTTCAAAGACCAAAAATATGTTATTTTTGAAGCCACCTCATTAGGAATACTAATAGATGAAGAAAGACACTTTCTCAAGAGAGATCAGGAAGAAGTAAAAGTGTTCTCAGTGCTGAGACAGGGCACATAGGATATGGAATTACAATTATCTAAATACTTCTGATTTCTAAAAGAACAATAAACTAGTTTCCAGAAACCAGAAGATATTTTTGCTTCCAGAATTGCATTATGTTTTCCTGCTCTGTAAAGAGCATGCCCCACAATGAGAAAAAGACCAAGCTGACAGCATTAACTTGCTGAGACATATGAAAAGGTGGCTGAAGGAGCTGGCAACACTCTCCTTTTTTCAGGGGCACGTTATAAGCCACAACATGTATGGGGGCATACTCCACACTGGGAGGAGTTCATACACAATACTGATGGAACTAGAATAAACCACAGTGTCAAACAGGAGCTAGGATGATGCAGCTTGCCAATGACTTAGAGGCAGGAGTATGAGGAGGAAACAGTTCCGAGTTTCCCCCAGGTAAATACATACTTGCCTTTATTATATAAAGGTCAAAGAAAACCCAGTCTTCATATTGTCACACATCTATGAAGCTAACCTAAAGAAATGCTGGAAAGGAGG
Organism: Oxyura jamaicensis; assembly: GCF_011077185.1. NCBI lineage: Eukaryota > Metazoa > Chordata > Aves > Anseriformes > Anatidae > Oxyura > Oxyura jamaicensis. The sequence continues at coordinate 59,102,080 of NC_048894.1, forward strand.
TGAGAGACTATTTTTAACTTTGGTTTCATAGAGAAATGCCCTGAGGCCTTACTCAGCAGGACAGTGCCAGTTACAATGCTGTAATTAAGACATAATTCCTTTTTCTGTTTAAAAGAAGGTTCCTCATTCTTTGTCTGATAGTTAGAGAATACACAGTACAATTCATCCTGTGATCAAAGATTATCAGTAAAAGCATACCTTTAAGGAATCTGGTTACTTATGTCAGACTTTTACTTATCCCCATATCGTTTAACAGCAAAATCATGTAGAAAATTGACACCTTACAGCGTGAATATCACCAGATGAGAAGCTTAATTGTGGTATCAATGACAAGATCTAGGGCATGAGAAAACTGACATACAGACTCAACTTACTGCTTTCATTGGGTATTAAAAAGGCATAGCCTACCTCCTTTTTCAGGAGGAGAAAGGACCCCACAAAATCTTACCTGTCATAATCAATGTTTTCTCCAGCTACAAAAATAATTTTAACAATTTAATTTGGACCTCTGTCCAAACGGTTAGTTTTCTTTAGGCTTTTCTGGATTTCTCATAAGTATTCCTTTATCTATCTTACCATGTTATGTACATAGAAAGTAAACAAACAAACAAACCCCAACACCTCACTTTATCTAATTTTAGGGATGCATATATCCTTTAAATTATTCTAGAGCACCCTTCCAAACAGTGACTTAAATAATGAAAAATGTTCTGGGAGCTGCAGAGCTTCCCAGAGCACTTTGTTCATCTCCCTACAGGCTAATTTCTTGAAGTCCTTTCCATCCGGAGGGGGTTCCCTGGCAACTGCAAGGACTTTGAGGCCCCACTTATGATCCACAATATGGCAAACTGAGAACCATCAAGGCCCAATTTTCATCTCTTTTACCCTCACTCCAATCAGTAGCGCAACTACCTTGAAGACAATGGATTTTGGGCTAAGATAAAAGTTGTAAAGAAAAGTTTTTTTTAAAAAAAAAAAAACTGAACAAAAATATACAGTCCGATGTAGAAAAGGGAAGGGCACAGCAGGAATGTAGCCATAATTAGCTCGTGATGAGAGTCAGTACCTGCATAGATACTGCCAGACAGCTCTAAATTGCTCCATGATTATGGATGGGTAAAGTGGAGCTTGGCCACTCCCTGCCCTTCACCCTCTGTCATAGATTTCCCCCCGCCCCAGTGGCACATGGGAAAAGGGGAAAAGGAGGCAGGAGCCAACATGCTTGTGCCAGCAGGGAGTTTTCCTAAGATGGGATTAGACATTTGCAGCTGTTTTCCAGACCCTCACTTCCGCCAGGTGCAGAAAGAGACCTGGATGGATGCTGGGCCTTTAGCCTCATGAGTATAAGTGATTTCTAAATGACCACAGCTACACATCCTTCAGATCAAAAGCAACCTGCTCCTATACACCTCAGCCTCATCCAAAGGGAATAACTCCACCAAGGAGACCACTTGTTTCAGTGTCTTTGCCAGGCTCCAATATCTGGGGTGGGGGGAATAGGGGAAATCACTTTATCTCTTTATAGTCTGCACTTTCATAATTACTGCCCTAAGGCATTTTGTTCATTTTACTGACATGTTTATGGTTCAAAAATGTTGATATCCAAAAAAGTTTTTAGCCAATTAATAACCCAAGGTAAAACAATTACAACAGAAAACAAAAACAAATAGACCCAGCTTTGCTTCACTGTGGCCTTAACAGGTTGTACAGAATAAACTTCAAAGTCGTTTTCATTTATTTGAGGGTAGAAGAAAAATAAATAAGAAGGGCTGGGCTCAGCCAGCATCTCTGTTGTCCTACCTGGGCACCTTCTGGGTGTTCCCCACAGACCTAGTAACTACCCTGAATCAGCCTCCCTGTGGACCCCAGGTTAGCACTCACACGTCTGGTGTTTTTCTCCATGGCCCTGTGAATGATGATTATTCTGCTTTGGCACATAACCAATGTGTTGCATAACTCGGAAGAAATCTAGCATGAATCCCCGCACTGCGATGATCATTTTCAAGCAGTGTGGGCTGCCCTCCAGAACAGCAACGTCAATCAAGAAACAGAAAGATGCTTCCATAAGGAAGGTAGGGAGGGGGAGGGGGGGGGGGGGGGGGGGAAAAAAAAATAAAAAAAAAAAAATATTAAAAACACGTTAAGTTTTTTTATGCATGGCCCTGGGAATTTTTAT
>NC_048894.1:59104355-59137836 GCF_011077185.1 Oxyura jamaicensis
CCCCCCCCCCCCCCCCCCCCCCCCCCCCCCCCCCCCCCCAGAAAAAGAAATAAAAAGTTCCTGTAATACAGCTTTGACTTTTTTTTATGCTGTAGGCTCAAAAGCAGAATTTTCACTGACATCTCAAACAACAAAGAAAACAAAGAATATGAAGAATGTTACCAATGTGATTGCAAAAATAGGTAGAAAAGATTTGGTACAAGAGCCACTTTGTCTAAAGCTAGGATTAATTATCAGAATTGACCTGGAGAGAAAAATAAAATAAAAAAGACTGAACAGCCTCGAACTGAGCTTAATGAAAACGTTGTGACATCCTTCCGACACACCTGCCCTTCAATTGCTTGTTTTAATGATATGAAGCAGAACACCAAAAAAAAAATAATAAAATCCTACAAATTTAGATGCCATAAAAGAATTTCATCATGGGAAGCCCAGGCCCAAAAATCCTCTAACATACTAACAGCATGAATGGAACCAGTATTTCACCTTAACTGGAATCCAGAGCAGAGCAGTTACAGGTATATTTCCTTTCCACAGAAAACTGCCCACCAGTCTCTTCTACAGTGCATCTTCAGTTTCTCCATTTCAGAGCATAAGAGAGTTTTTCAGACAGAATTTTCAGGGCTAGATGAGCCAAACTTTGCACAGTGCTCCATTGATCACAGCTCGATTCTTCTGTTTTGGAACACTGATTTTTACACTTCCCGGACTCATATGATCAGGTGTCCAAGGCTGTGGTTAGCTTGCTTGAATTGTACTCGACTTCTTTGTGGAGCAAGTAACTGTAGTTTGCTGACTAAGCCATTCACTGTTTTTAATCTGCTTTTGTAAAGGAAAGCTCAGTTCCATAGCTCAGCCTTAAATTGTCACGGATGTCAATAGCACAGAAGAAAAAGTCCTTTACTAAATATCCTTCCCTGAATGCCAACTAAATGGACAAACTGCAGCCTTGTCACTAGAAGAAAACACGATAAAAACAGAATTGAGTGTGAAGGGTTGCTGCTTCACAAAATTCTCTCATCTAATTTCTCCCCTCCCCCTTGTCGTTACTTATTTTAAAATTATTATTATTATTGGATTCACTACTTAGCTAACAAAGAGAGTAAAGAGACTGGAGGCAGCTGCCCTCTGCACAACCCATGTGCCAAGTGCAGCGCAGACATGAGCAATGCTGGCTCACCACACTGCTCTGCTGCTGCACGTGAGGCCTGGCCAGTAGACACAGAATCTCATGGTTGGAAAGCAACCACGACACCCACCCATGACAGGTATAAGTGTCAGAACATCACCCCAAATGTAGGCTGATGATGCCAGTGAATTACAGAGTCCCTTCTTCTCAGGGTGAGACATTATTCCCTAAAAACTGTAAAGCTGCACAGATGCAGTGTTTTTATAGTACTTTTCAGCTCAATTCCAAAACTCAGAATTATAAGTATGGAGTATCTACACTTGTTAGCAAAGGAAAAAATATATAAATAATATAAAATAATATAAGAATATAAAAATAATATAAATGACCCAACCCTGTGAACAGGGGATGATAATCACAGTGAAAATGTAGCTTCTTGACAGGGACTTAGGAACTAACCTCAGGGAGCCGAGCCCAGAATTCTTGACCCTGAAACTTGAAAAAGACTTTAAGTCCTCAAAAAGCACTTCCATTTGAGAAAACATTCAGTAGTGATGATGGGCCCCAAACTCAAGTGAGCCCTTGGAGCTTGTCCCATGGTGGTAATGGTCAGCTTAGGGTGCTGATGTATGGTAAACTTGACATAAGTCACCATATAATCAGCAGATCTTTCTTTCAGGACTTGAATTTATTTCTCATTTTTCTACTCTGTCCCACTATTGACAATGGAAGATTAGTAGCTGAAGACACACAGATGCCCACGTACTTCCCTCAGTATGGTTTTAACTCATGAAGCTACAGAAAAAGCCAGTAAAGTGGGTATACATTGCAACAGCTTAGCCGTATGCTCTGCCTGTTTCTCTCTTGTCCTTTTCTGCCTCTCAAACTCCTGGTAGCTCTTTCAGCTTTATAGCACCAGAGCTCTCCAGCTGCTTTAAACCTGAAACTTGTACCTCCTGTATGGAATAATCTTACCCTGCCCCTTCTAAAGAAAGGAAAGAAGTGTTCAGTGTTAACAATCTGTTAATGTATTTTTTATCTCTTGCCCTGCTTCAGGAGTTGTCTTGAACTTGCACCACAGAGGACAAATTGTAGCCCCAACAAATGGCAGGATCTTCTTTCATTAGTCTCAGCAGCACAGAACTGATGTCAAAGATGTTTACATGCACCAACGTGAACCCTCCCAGTAGGTCTGTGCAATGCTATTCTGACTATAACCAAGTTGTTGTATCTAACTATAGTTACAATTCAGTGACTTTTAGAAATTGACATTCCTTTCTCTCTACTCCAAATATGCACCCTTCATCACGTTAGACATGAGACACATTAAAGGGGTGCAGCATTTTTACTATTATTAATTTGCATAAAGAAAAATAAGTTTAATCTGTTCTGGAAAACTGACATCCATTTGCTTATAAGTAGTAACTTAATTTTGGGTATATAACATTACTTCGGGTATATACCTAGAATAGCTTACCCTTTGCTGGAGGAAATACTTTCTTTTTCTTTCTTTAATACATTAAAAAGCTTTCTTTCCTAGTGTAGATGTGGTCCTATAGAATATGCCAGTAAATAGGTTAGCTTACTACCAATTAACATCATCTGTTACAACTCTATTTTAAAAATAGACTAGATATTTGTCTGAGACACTCAACCTTTTTTCTTTCTCTTTTTTTTTTTTTTTTTTTAACCCTTGGACCTCACTTACTTGGAGCACAAGAATTCTTACGCTGACAAAATTCTACCCAGACTAGCTTGTTGAAATATGTTAACTGCCTTGAGTAAGTAGGCACTCAGGTAATTGAAGCCTGAATAAAGAAAAAATAGTCCAGTGTAGACAAACAATAGTTGTCCAGACAAGTAAAAAACAATCATTTAATATGATTTTGTCTGCTGAGATTTTTCATTGCTACAATTTATATGGCCTTTCACTCAACATGCATTTGGTTTACCTGAATGCAAAAGGCAAGCCCACAGATAGGTAAGTCCCTTACAAGAATAAAAAATTTGGATTGGATTCAAACACATTTAAATGTGAGAAATTTGACTTGTGATTTAATCTCTAAAGGAATGAGAATGCCTAAAGATCATAAAGTATGAATTATGAAAGGAAGAATAAATCTCACTTGAACTTAGGACTTGTTATAAAGTCAAGCTGACGAATCCCTCACTTAGCAGTAACATTTTCATAAAGCAAACATTGGAAAGTCTAACAATACAGACTGACATAGCTGGCAAATCTAGGAATCAGTACAGGTTGTGATGAAACTTGCTAATTCTTAAATACTCAGGACCATCAAAATATACTGGCGAACAAGTGTCAGACCTCTGGCAGATAGTTTCTGTTGAGTGTGCTGCAATGTTCCAGCTAAACCTTTGAGCATAACTGCTGAAACAGTGCCAATGATGCCTGTACTAGCAAGAAGCAGGTATATCATTCAAACCAAGTTGGGGCTAGTTTCAGTGATTCATGGGATTAAAATTATGAATGAGAAAATTATACCCCAGCAGAAACAGATGTTCAACCTCAGAAAAATTAAACTCGTGAAATATCAAGATGGCATTTTAGCAATACTACCTCAATATTTTAACCCAGTTATTCAGGAGTCACAGTTCAAAATGCATATCCTCCCTGAAATGTTAACAATAACCCATTCAGCAATGCTGGAAAAATCTTGTTACTGCGTCAGTGGAGCATTATGTAAGAGTTAGCAATCTGCACTTGGCCAGGAGATTTATTTTTAAAAACCTTAAAATATGAGTTATGATAGAAAATGAATGAAAATTAAATAATATCTTACAGAGACTTAAAGTGTGAATGGTGAAAGTCTAGGAATGAGTGAAAGAGACTGTGCATTGTTTCTTGCAAACCCTGAACTAAGAGCAGCTGAATACAGGGTCTCACTAACTGAAACATCAAAAGTTAGAAAGAAAAGTTATGAACCACAGGAATTGATTTCTTCCTCATCTCTGTCATGAAGAACTATTTCCTAGGTCCTGATACAGCCCTTCACTAACACAACAATCTTTTATTTATGAGTCTAATGAAAGAAACTGAGCCATTTTTGCCAGTTCTTGTGCTCATGATTTATCAGGTCCATCCTGAAATAGCAGGCAACAACCTTAAACACCTTTACAGATTGGGGGGGGTGGAACTAAATGATCTTTAAACTCTCTTCCAACCCAAACCATTCTGTGAAATCTGTGTCCTTTTGCCAGGAAGAGTGTCAGTTTAAAAGAACAACCTCCTCCAATTCCAAAAGTAAAAAAAAAAAAAATCATCAAAAAAAACAAAAAAATATTTTTTTTTTTTTTTTTTTTGCCTTTATATGACTCCCTTATATAAGGCAGTTCACCACAGGTTCAGCTTTTGGTTTTAGAACACTGCACATTCAGTCTCTCAAGTTCAGTGAACTGCAAGGAGGTAATTTGATTTTCAGGTGGTCACACAGTTCATCTGCCACCAGGGCAGATGGAACTAAGACTCTTCTTCCCTTCTCTAACCACATATGTTCTTTCACTCCTTGATATGAGAGGACCACATGAAGACTGGAGATGAGTCCTACACTACAATCCCTACCACACAATGAATCACAGAATGACCCTGCTTTACAAGAAATCTTTTTTAGTGGTGAAAGGGGAAGTTCAGCCCTCGGCAGAGGCATCCAGGCATGAACTGACCAATGACTTGCTGATATTGTGCTCTCAGTGACTCCCCAAGCACAATAGGTCTGTGAGGAAAATAATATCAAGCTGATCAGTACTGTAAATTGGTGTCCTGTCAGCTTCATTAGATTTGCTTGCATCACATTAGCTGGAGAAGGCCTGCAGATGCTGGCAATTGTGATATTGTATAAATTGTAAATTGAATATAATTAATGAAGATCTTTAATAGACAGGCAAGCATTTGGATAGCTTCCAGAATTAATGTTGACCATGCATTTTAAACCTAGACCTTTGTGATAATGCCTTCAATTAAAGCTCACATACTGTGGGATTTTCCCCCTACATTTGACTTGCTATGTTGTATTCCACAATTGATAAAAGTTTTTATAAAGTCTCCAGCAGGTAGTCATCCTTTCCTGAAAGTACTAAATGCAAGTGACTTAACCACAAACCTCTGTTTTTATTTGTAAAGTTTTAATCATCTTTATTATGACCATAAGTAATTGAACACCTGCCAAAAATTCACAGAAAACATGTATGGTCAGGCATTTAGAGTTGTAGTTCTTACAAATGGAGTAGAATAAAGTGGGCTTCAGGCTTTGTTTATTTATTCATACATTCCTTAGTGATTATACTTAATGGTTAGAACTTTGGAATTATATTAATTCTTGTGAAAAGCTGCTCATTAATCACAGATTGTTACATTTGTGCTATAAGAAAATATACATTTAATTTTGAGAAAATGTTATCTTGGGATCTCTTCCAAATTAAGACATTCAGAAGTGAGGCACAAAATGTACATTGCACACCTTCATAAGGTAGATGAACTTCAAACATGCGTAAGGTATGAGTTACTCAAATTCTGGAAAAATGTCAGGTCTCTATCGAAACCAAGATCCATACCCCTACCTCTGCTTAGAGGAGGTAAAAGCAATACCAGTCTACTTTGAGATGGAGTATGTTAGCTGCTGTTGAGAAGCTCCAGGGAGACACCACAGTCTCACGAGACTGTAAGCCTGGAAATATCAAAGGATGACCCAGTGAATTTAAATAGCAAACTGACATGTAGCACCACAAAGCCAAACTGCTGATGGTAACGCTGGGCATGAGGGAAACACCTCAGCTATATACTGTTATACACTATAGCTATATAGCAGTTATATAGAGCTATGTACTGTGGAAAATATGTCCTCAAGCTGTGCTTTTTGGGTAGTCATTGTATAACAATATGGTGCTATTTATATGAACTACCTGTCGCAAATAGGCCTTCTGTACTGCCTTACTTCAATACTTTGAACAGGATACTGTTACATTAAATATATATTTTAAAATTAGGGAACTGAGGAATTTAAGGAATCCCAAGAATTCTGATAACATCATGGCATTTCTTGAGTTTTCACAGAAGATAAGCCTTTTTGTACTTCCTAAAAATTCATAACCCGTTAGAGTTCATGAAAATTTCAAAAATAAAATAAGAGCAAGTGATATATACACACAAAGGTTTTAAACAAGACTTGGTTTGTTTTATACTCTATCCTGGTGAGTTTAGCTTGATTTCTAAGATGTATATAAAACCATGACATTAAGTGCCTGACATTTTTCATATTCTTAAATGTTTTCAGGTTCACGACTCCAGACAACAGGAACAAATCTAGACTTAAGCTAATTGTTTTAAGTGATATATATATATATTTTTTGATTTTCAGATCTCTCCCCAGAAAACAAGGACTTTTTCTTTACATAGTTTTCATAGTTTTTTTTTTTTTAATGAAAAATAAAATAAAATAAATATCACATTTTCTCCCATTGGAGTAGAAGTATAGATTAGTTTGTTGTTAATGCCTTTTCTAAAGATGCTGCTGTTCTCAAACCCCAGACTTTTAAAATCCATCTTTTTCCACTCAAAAAACAAAACAAAACAAAACAAACAAAAAAACCTCAAAACCTTGTCTATAGAAAAAAAAAAATGCAGATTTTCTTCCAAAATCGACTTTCCTTTAGAAATTCATCATTACACAGTAAAGCACTCTTGACAATGAGATTTCACCTAAGTTTACAACTGACTTTAGACAAGGAAATCATTGCTGAAGCAGAAAAAGTTCTGCTTGGCTGAATGGCTGCCAGGGTACATGTGTGTGAGGGAAGGGAAACAGACAAATTAAATTAGCTGATGACCCCGCTGAAACATGAGGAAACAGGAATATTCATCCATCCCCCTCCAGTTTACCACCACTCTCAATGAAGTAACTTAAAACCAAGAATGAAATTGGCACCACGTTCAACAGCCCTCCTTCACAGTCAAGCTTTGGTCTGCAGATGAGAGGCAAGCCTAAATTTACACTGCTTTTGCCTCCCTGAAGTTCTAAGCAGGGTGGAGAGGATACACTGGATTTGAGCCTTCCTGCCCACAAATGGCCTTTCTTCCAGCTTTACAATGGCTTGCATTTGTGCACCCTCTTGAGTGTGGGTTCTGTGCAAACACAAGTCAGCCCTGGGAACTCCTGTGCAACTCCTGTGCAACCAAGTCAATAGGAAGAAGAAATAATCCAGCTTTACTGGGGGGGGGTGGGGGGGGGGTATTATTATTATTATTTATTTTTATTTGCCCAACCCATCAACTCAATGCAAAAAGAAAATAAAATCAACACAACTGTACTTCGCCCCCCCCCCCCCCCCCCCCCCCACTAATATTATTATTATTTATTTTTATTTGCCGAACCCATCAACTCAATGCAAAAAGAAAATAAAATCAACACAACTGTATTTGGGAATCAAGATTATCTGACATAAAATTAATGAGGAACAAATAAATGTAGTATTTTTCGATGTTATTTTTCCTCCTAGGAAACCTCCCAGACTTGAAGCAAACTTTGTTTTCCTTTAAGGAATCAACTTGCTGACCTGCCATCCCCAAATGGCCCTGCACATAATGCTATAATCCCTGTGAGCAGATCAATTATCAACTGGCAGAGAAGTTTTGCAGGCCTATGCAAAGACACAGGAGCTGGTTCAGTTGCTGGTTGACTCCTTCCTGCCTGAACACAGGGAACATCCCTTCTGACTGAGCACAGCAGCATCCCTTTTCTCTCTTCATACTTGTAGTATAAACCATTGGTCTTTTTATGCTCATTATTGCTGTTGAGATTAGTCTATCTCAGAAGCTGACTATTTAACCAAGTTATCACAGTCAGAGCCCCTCCTTCTATTAACATTTGCTCAGTGTGATCTCTTATATAAGACTATTTTCCTTTGCTTTTGACATTCAAAAACTGCAAACATTTTAATTGTTTACTATGTTCCTTTATGGGCTGAATTATATAGTTCATTTCAATAACAAGAGGTTGGCTATCTCCAAGAGTGCAATTTTTAGAGACGAGTAGAAAAATTGTTCATATCACTTTTGACAAAACAGAAGTTTAATAAGCCTTCTTCCTATATCTCCACTCAAACTGTAGGTCTTTGAAATATCAGTTAAGCCATGTAACTATACGCCAAGAAGCTACATGGTACAAGTTCTGTTTAATTTTCTGGATGCCTAACTTGAATGCTGATTTTTTAATTATGTAAGTGCTGGTCATTTATGGCCACAGCTATCCTGCATTGCATAGATAAAGCTAATTTGGAAAAAGAAAACTTGGAAAAGAAATCAGGTCCTGGGCATCTCAAGTTTCCTTAAAATGAATGGATACATTTAACTTAATCTTTCTTGCACATCAGTTTCCAGAATGCAAACCTGAGATAACACTTCCTTCATGTTACTTATATAAAGGAAAAGTTCTTGAAGAAATTTGAAAATGAAGTGATAAAAAATAAATAAATTAACAAACCAAACCCCACATTTGAGGAAATTAAAAATTCAGTATTTGAAGTATAGTATGAATTCAGTAAGTGCAGGTCCACACTGTAAACTGTACTGGGTCTGGCTGGGATGTTAACTTTCCCTGCAGCAGCCCATACAGTGCTGCACTCTGCACTTGTAGCTAGAACAGCAGTGGTATCACACCAGTGTTGTGTCTGCTGCTGAGAAGTGCTGGCACAGCATCAGGACTTTCTCTAACCCTCCTAGGGGGTGGGCAAAAAAGTCAGAAAGAAACATCATCAGGGCAGCTGACCTAAACCAACCAAAGGGATATTCCATACCATATGATGTCACACTCAGCAATAAAAGGTGGAAAAAGCAAGAAGACGGGAGGGGTGGGCTTTCTTGAAAACATCTGTCCTTCTTCCGAACACCAGCTACATGCGTTGAGGCCCTGCTTCAAGGACGTGGTCAAGGATCACTCATTTGTGGGAAGTAGAGAGTAATTTCTTTCCTCTGCACTTCCACATAGCCTTTACTTGTTTTGTTTTGTTATTCCCTTTCCCCCTCCCTCTTCCTCTTTCCCTTTTTTCCCTTTAGTTGAATTGTTTAATTAATAATATTTCCTTAATAATATTTTTCCTCTTTAATTATCCTTATTTCAACCCGTGAGTTGTTCTTTCCTTTACTTCTTCCCCTCCTTATCTGAGGAGGAGGAGTGAGAGAGCAGTTGTGGTGTTCAGCTGCCTAGCATGGTAAAACCACCACATGAACGACAATAAAAAATGTGATTAATTGGTAACCAGGAACATTATCCACCCCATTACCTAAATAATGCAATGATTTTGCAGAAAAAGAGAAGCATATGACTGTGTGATTGAATAAAACTTCATCAATACAAATACATAAGGGACTGACCCAAATTCATGCTGACAGCCTCACATGATGGTATTTCCTACTATCTGAGTACTTGGCCATACAAAGTTATTAATAGTCTTTGGAAGCAAAGGAAAAGTTTCCGTACATAATTTCCATTGCTGAAATTGGAAGATTTCATGCAAATTTGGATCATCGTGCTAAGTGGTGTACATAACATAACCAAAATCTGTGCTAATATAACCTTGTACGAGTGTGATTACAAGCAAAAAGTGATACTCAGACTACAAACAGATAAAGACTTATTTAACCTCTGTGAAAGAAGGTAAAAGACTTATTTCACTTCTGTATATCACCTCCTGTGATTTTTTACTGTTAAGTTTTAAAGAAATGATGATTCTCACCACTTTTTGAGAAGGAACAGACATCCAAATTTTTCTAGCATTTAGAGTTAAAAATAATTTATCTTTTCAAAAGCAATATACCATCTCAAAATCTTGACAAAAATAATGCAGGCATTTTGCCCAATGCCAGGGAAGCATCCATTACACATAGACAGACACATCTATATAAAAGTGGACACTCTCCTTAGCATTAAAGTTGTTGCTCTGTCTAAATGAAAGACCCATTAGCCCATTTTTTACTTTCCTATTGTTACAACTGTGTTGTCCCTAGAATCATTCATACACCCTATTTCCTATAGACAACCCCCCAAAAGTGTCTCTATGACATTTTATATCCATAGCTATCATACAAAAGTTACACCAATACATTAACGGAAATTCCTATGGTCTTCACTACAGTGAGCTCTGCATACTTCTTAATAACATAGAGCAGAAAATGTTGTTAATGTATGGTAAGAAGCAGATAGTGTAGTGAAAAGTACAGGTGACAAAGTCTACTGATGTTTATTCCTTAGAGTAACATTTGTGGAACATAAGTGTCAGATTAAAAGAGAAGAGGGAAAAATAAAATGAACAGATGACAAGACAAATAGAGTAATAGAAATCCCTAGTAAAACCCTGCCTGACATTTTTAAACAGACAAGAATAAGAAGGGAAACAGTCAAAATACAATCAGAAAAGGAAAGTAGGAGGGAAAGGGGATTTGGAAGTCTGAAACACTTGGTAAAAGTTAGAGACGGACTGTAACTAAAAATCTTGATCCAAATACCTCTATATTTTGGAGAACATTTGCAAACTTGAACTGGATTTGAGTTCTACAAAGTTGCCTTTCCTCCCCTACCCCTCCCCCCCCCCCCAGTACATTTCTAGCCAAACTCTGCTTCCAAGATCTGCAACAGTTTGAGAAAATCTTTGGATTCATGTCCTGAATCTTCCACCCACATCAGCCGAAAAATCTAACATTAATGCAATTGTTGAGAAATAGTCCTACTAGCCAGGCCTCTATTTTCAGCAGCTCAACCTCCAGAGCTGTTCTAGGCCACCTTTGTCTAATGGAAATAGTGCATAAGGCTGGACCTGAGCAGCTCAAATGCCTCTGTGCAGTGAACAGAGAGGGAGGTCTTATTGTAAGCCTCTCTTTCCACCACTTAAGTCCCTCCTACACAGCTCAGTAAACAGTTAATTTATATACTCTGCCAGAAGCACTCCCCCTAGCTTCATGACACAGTATCTAAAATGATGAAAGCATACAAAAGACTGGATACAGCTGTTCCAAAGTCAAGTCCTTAGCATTGCACTGCCTGCTGTAACAAGGACCCTCATTGCCAGCCCTGCATCCCGTGGCAAGCTGGGATATCCTTAGCTGTGTACTGTGCTCATACCTTCCACCCACACAGGCACCTCACTCCACCACACTGTTTCCACTACGTTCCCTGTGCAGCATCACTGCTCCTACCAGGTGCCTCTGGAAAAAAAATTACTTTGGAAACTGTTTTTTGTGCAAAGAGGCTTACAGAGGAGACTAAGGGACATGAAAGGAGGAGGAGAAAAATGAACGGCTGAAACAACTAGTTTATGAACACACAAGGATTCACTAGCACTATTCCTTGTACTATATATATATTCCACATATTTCTTGTGGGGAAAAAAAATCAAATAGCTACTTCGAAAACTGTAAATGCCAAATCATTTTTCCCTGCCCCAGTTGTGGTGTTTCTGATGGTCTCTGTGTCCTGTGCTTCTGGTGTGTGCTATGGGAAAACTCATACCACTATCTTTCCCCTTTTGAGGCTGCTGGCAGGGACCCACTAACACAGTTCCTCTGTCAAATCTGTCTGAATCAAGCAAGTGGATCCAAAAGTTACTTGGGCGAATACATTAGAAAATATCTTCACAGACAATGCAACCAAACTAAAAAAGATGAGAAGCAATCTGCTGACTGCCCACCCTCTCTGCAAAAAGGACCTTTGGGCACCCTCAGGAACTTTCTGATATCCTCCATATGTAACACTCCTATAGAAAGGTGATCCACAGGAATTGCCATATAAGTTGACAAACCAACGTTTGCTATCAGGACAGTAGCTTTTTGTTAGACCTGGCTCTGAGACACTTGCTAAACAGTAATCAGTGCCTCATTTCAGATACTTATGTGTACCTAATAGGTAAAATAATACCTTATAAGCATAGCGCCTAGTTGCAATAAATGTCTAATATGGCTATAGGTTTGTGCCTCTGCACATAAGAGCAGAAAACAGATTTCCTATTTTTCCTAGGATGTTTCAAATATCAAATTGTTTTGATACTTCAGTTTTTCAATACATCTCCAAGAGATAAATATAAGAAATATATAAGAAATGTAAGAAATAAAAACAAATTTTATTCCAATCTAATGATATGAAAATGTTACCACTTTTAAAAAGTCAATTCTGAGAGTTTTTTTTAATATTAATTTGTCCAAAGTTCCCAAATGGATAATTGGTTTTTAAAATAATTTTGGTAAATTCAAAACCAAGTTGAACATTTTGAGTTTTATTTAACCCATTATTTTCAATTGGAAAAAATCTGTCAAACCTTACACCTAAGGTAAGACCATAGCATATATGTAATTCCAGTTGCAAGGAGCCATCCTCTTTTGAATAGCTTCAAAGCCAAATAACAAAAGGATTGAGGTTACCATTTCTATCACATTAAGATAACCAATCAGCTCAAGATAGCCACACACTTACTAATCTGTATTTTTAATTTTTTATGTTGTAGTCTTTACAGCAGTAAATTTTTATTTTACAATATATTTTAAATTAGATGCATGTTACATCATGTTGAAAAGGGCAATTCTTTTTCCCTGAAAAATGGCCAAGTTCCTTTTTGGCCCTCCTCAGTTTCAACAAGAGTCCCATCACAGTCTTGCAAATGCTCTTTTGCAACATTTTCCTGGTAACACAGGTGAGACTCCCTGTCCCTGTGAACCCTTTGCTATCGCAATGAGAATAGTGTAGGGTTTCCCAAAAAAAGATGACTGAAAGGTGAAAACAGACTGTTAGTTTCAGCCCAGGAACACAAATTAAAAAATATTAGTTGCTGCCTATGATGTTCACAATCAATATAAAAGACCTGGGAATTTGAATAACTTAGCTTTCTTGGCTTTAAAAATCAGTATGAAGAGAGCAAACAACTTGATTCCACTATCCTTTTATACCAAGAATTCCATTCATATCCATATATGGATAAAGGAGACTGAGACAGTATGGTAGGGTTTATTTTTTTAGGGGGTTGGGGGAAGGCATGTCTTAGTTAGACAAGCAACTTTAGGACTTTGGAATCTATGTCAGAGGAAAGGTAAACAGATTTCATCTACCCCTGCCCCTCTTCTGTATAATATATTGCTCCTTGCAACAGAATTTAGCTTAACGTAATGCAAAAGCAAGTTGCAACTTTGGGATTTAGTTTCCTTTTGGTTTCTTTTATTATTTTTTATTATTACCTTCTGAGTAATTCCTTTTTAGAAAAAAAATGTTTTATGAAAACACTGTGGCAGGAACACCAGAATATTTTTTAGATCACTAATGAGATTTTGTCTCATGATTCATGCTGCACAATCCAATTCCAAATTATCGCTTTTTATGTTCAAATATTTTCTTATGTAAGCAGGAATTCATATACTTGTGGCATGGGAAAAATGTGGTAAATCCTATTCTAATGCAATTCTTTTCATATACAACCTGTCATGTTTAGCTCCCAAGGATTTTTAAGTAGTCCAAAGAAAAACAAATGAAATGAAAATAAAGTAAATTATAAAAGTAGAAAGAAAAATACAGTTTACCACATACCAAATTAATGTTTATTGGGTACATAATACTTAGCTACAGGTTTTCACAGTTTTATTAATAACAATGTCCAGTACTTAATTTTAAAGCTCTAAAAGGTAATTCACCGATCTTCAAAATCCTTCAAAGTAAATAAATATTTTAGAAAGATTAAAAAAAAAAAAAAAAGCTGACAAGACTTTTTCAAGGCTGCACTTCTGTTTCAGACTTGATTCTTGTTGATTCAAAGGCTTCTGAGGTTTACCTGTTTAGCTGGTTTACACAGGCTTCATTAACTGCATATGGGAAAACAGCTGCATTAACCTTAATAAATGCACACCTAAGCCTCAGTCTCTAAATAAACAGCACATTCAGGGAGAACATGCACCACACAGGTGCATCTCAGCAACTCACTGACCAATATGGCTTTGCAGCAAGGGTGGGACCATTCCTCAGCAAGCACAAAAAGGAATTAAATCCCCACCCACTTCTCCCTTTTCTGTAGTGGAAGTGGTTATCCACAGGAACTCATCCAGCTACTGAGCCTAACCCACCAATCCCTCCTCCTTAAAATTCCCTGAAATTCCCCTGAACATTTGATATGTTTAGAATATATTTAGCTCAAAATAATAAGCTATTTAATTTGGATTTCATCCCACCTTAAGGCTTGCTTCTTCCACAAGGCTTACCAGACTCTGACAGCCAGTAACACTCAGACAAGAAGAGATGAATTGGGTGATAACTAATGGTAAATGAGTCCAGCCTCCCACTATCCATTTCTACCAATTTGCTTCATCCACATGTTGTTGCTTGTTATTCATTTAGATTTTAAGCTTTTGGAGGCGCAATCATCTCTTTACTATAAATTGGTATAGTCTCTAATCGAGTCCAAACTCCAGAATGGGGCTTAAGTGTGGTCCTGCAACATAAATAAACCCTTTGTCCTCCCCATGCTATCATTTACATATCATTATACAATAACTGATGTTATTAAAACTGTTTAAAAAAATAGTTCAAGTCCAATGAAGAAGTAGTTTTTATCCCAGCTGACTCAACTCAGCAAGGTGTTACTACAAAGAATAAACATAGGGCTGAAAGGGACACCAAGAGCTCCCTCAGTCCCTTGATCCAGTCAACACTACACCTGTGAATCTACAACAGCTCAAAAAAAAATATGCTTATGCCTTTCTTTCAGATATTTTCTACCATCTCACTTCCATATTTCTCTATGCATTATAAACTCATTTCTCCTTATGCAGACATATTAACAAAAGATTTCTTAGCAGTTTGCCATCTTTCAAAGCACATCCTTCCTTAGTCTTCTCTGCTTTAGACTAAGCAAGCCCTAAAGGAACATAACAGTCCATTACTGGGAGGAGTGCCTTTAGTCATTTGTTTCCCACTGGATCCTCTCCAGTGGATGTCATCATTTTGGGAGGGCAAGCTCCAAAACTCAGTACAGTCTTCCAACTTGTTCCTTGCTATGGCATGCCTAGCGCAGTACAAGAGTTTGGTCATATCTCTTCCACGAGATACTTTGTCCAAGTACCCTTATACAACTACACCTGCCCCTGCCCTCCCCCCCCCCCCCCACCCCCCATATATTTTTGGCTCATGTTCAGTTTGTAAGCTACAACAGCTACAGCAGTCTTATAAAACTGCTGCTGAGCCAGTTCTTGTCCATCATGTCTCTGTAGATGATCAGATATATTCTCCCTCTGGGTACAGGAGCTAGATTGCCCTCACTGACTTGATTTGTGCTGTTTTAAAGAGGTACCACCAGTCCATAAAGATAATTTTGAAATCTAATCCAATTCTCCAGCCTAGGATCCCTGCTCTTTCCATCTTACTATCACCTACAAATTTGGTGAGGCACATTCTCTATTCTCCCAATCAATGTTAAAGACACAAGGTTTGACAGAAACTTGTTAATCTCTTTTGAAATAAGGTTTTCCAGTCAGTCCATCCTGTGGAGTCTAACACAACCACATACTTTCATCTACTGCCATGCCTCTTCTTGCTTAAAGCCTCACTGAATTAGGTTAGCCTGATTTTCACAAATAACATAGGGAAATACTGTTGTTGCTGCTGCTGCTTCTTTGTTGCTGCAGTTGTTATGATGCATGACTCACATTCTTCAAAAGCAACTATTGTTTTTCAGCACTCATTTAAGCAAATACAGCTTAATGGAGATGAATGCACAGTCCTTTAACAGCAAAATCTTCTTTGAGATTTATTCTCAGCATTTCCTGTTCCCTGTGGTTTACATTTTCTTTCAGGTATGTCTAATCTGGGGAAGCTTTTGTAAGTAACACTTCTTTTCTCATGTGCACCTTAAATTGAAAGCCAAAATGAAAAAAAGGTTGAGATTCACCAAAGCTATATTCAAGATCCTGAAATGTAATCTTCTCTATAATACTCAAATGCCTTCTGGAAGTGCAGTAGGTAAACCAACAAGGATTCAGGGCATAAAGATACATATATACAAATTGCTCTCACTTTTTAGAAATCTAAGTAAAGGGAAGTAAAAAGAGGGGTTACATCTAATTAAAAATCCGTGACTGATATTCTCAAATTAAAATCTGGTTAAGACAACCTATCATCTTGGATACGTAGCACAACTTTTTGGGCATTTACTCTCATTTGACTTTAATATGCTAGCAAAGTTTACTTCTTCAATGATTCTGGTTTGCAATAATCAAAGTTAATTTGAAAAGTTATTACAACCCAAATACAAACGTGTAAGTAAGCTCAACATTCCCGTAGTATTATGGGATCCTAAAATTAGGACCGAAAACAGTAGATCATCTAGTTTTACCCCTTCTCACAGAACTGAGAATGTAAAATTCCTGAAATATCATATATTTAGATAGAGATCTTAAAATTAAAAAAAAAAAAAAGTTTGTTGATAGAGGTCATTATTAATCGATTGAGAAATGGACCTCTTCAGTTTCTTATGTTGATCAGAAAAGCAAATAAATTAGCAGAATACAAGCCTTTTTTAAAATTAGAAAACATTTTTTAAAAAATCTCTGTATAACCTATAGAATATGAAAGCCCACTGCTAACTCCAGAACCAGTTTTCTCTGCAATTATATCCTTTTCCACATCTTTTCTGAGAATAAGAAACTGTGAAAAATACAGGTAGTGTAAGCTTCTAGAATACAAGATGACAGAAATTGTCTGTGAACTCCCTGAAAATTACTGACATCTTTCCTTAGCGGAATACTTTTCCACCCTTAAATCTAACCACCATAACCTCTATCCAAGTGCCCTTGGGGCCCAAGATATGTATTCCAATTTCAGCCCAATTTCACGTGGGGAGTAAATGGCAACAAACATTATTGCTGGCTGTAACGTCACCATGCTTATCTGTCGTTATTCCATTTATTGCATGAGCAAGTGAAGACAGACAAGAAATAAGTAGATGGCTACCATTCATTTCAATCTTCATAAATGAAATCACATTCTAATGAATTTCTAGTAAGTTTTCTTTCCAGTCAAATGCAAGAGGTGTTACCAAGAAAACATCTTACTCCAGTATCACATTACTGGTCATTTCTAGACAAGCTTCTGTGGCTTCACAACTTAACAGTATCAGACAGTAAGTAGTCCTAGGGTCCTTTTCATTCACTTGCTTTCCCTAGTTAAGGGGAAGAAGACAAGGATCTTTCATAGAGGTACTTTCTTCTAAACTTGTCCTCTTGAATTTAGGCAGTTTAAGGAAACAATGACTGCTGACAATTTCCTTATTACCAGCAATTAATGGCCAGTTTTTTAATTAGTGTCCTGAGGCAAAGTTAATGTAGCGTTTCCAGCTAAAACAAAAACAAAAACATAGCCCACATCCAAAAATATTCTGACAGCTCTGTATTATTCACTATTTTTCTTAACAAGGACAGATTTTCCTGTCCAAATCAGTGGACTGCACAGTGCATATTCTGGGAAAAGAGATCAGCTTCATTAAAATGAAAAAATAATAAATAGGTTGTGATCTTTTTTCTAACCCAAAGCATGGAAAGTTCCCAATGCATTCAGGGGAGTGAGGGGAAAAAAGTTGAAAACTTTTCTCTGAATTTTCAATGAAAACTCCAATCAATACTGGGGGCTTTCCTCACAGGCTGTTTCTTTATGTCAATCAAGCAAGAATCTATCAACTACTGAAAGTGCCTTGAAGGAGCTAACACCTTAAAAAGTAAGAAAAGTAATAGCACAGGACATGGTTCTAAGAAGTGTTTCTTATTTTGATGCTTCCTACTTACTCATTAGAAAATGATCAATTCCCTTAATTTTTAAGAAGGCAAGTTAGAAAACCATTGCATACTCTTTTCACCACCTCTCCGCCTCTAGAAGTGTGGTAAAATCTTCATCTTTTCCTCATTGAACCAGCAGAGAGATACAAGATAATGTCTCTCTAGATAATGGTGCACCTGGAGTAATGTCTATATTGGGCATCAGTATTGCTCTTCAGGATTTCTCAGGTGTCCCAGTAGGGGGTTGCTCTTGGGACCTTCAGGACAGGAACAAAAATAAATCAAGCCAGCCTTAAAAATCACTGCCAGCTGCAAAGGCAACAAAAATCCTCCAGTTACTACATTTGGATCACAAGTCTTTTTAGAAATGACCTCCATCACCACAATTTCTATATCCTCTATACTGCTCCTAACATGTCACCATAGTGGTTAACTCAGGGGAGAAAAAACAAAAACAAACAAACAAAAAAACTAACACTAGCCTCTGCTCTTAATGACAGACACCTTAAAGACCATAGATTTCTCTTCAGCTTTCCACAAGAAAAATAGCCAAAACTGAAAACTTGCCCATGTGGCTCTTCTACAAGCCACATAGATAATAATGCCAAGGCAGATGTGCCAGTAACAGTGAGTCTGAATAGCTCATAGGGAGGTTTCTGCAGCAGAGAGGCTGAACTTTCATGCTGCAACAGCTCATTTCATGACTCTCCAGGAAGAGGTGGGCTACAGCCTGCAGCTCTAGTCACTGAAGACATTCCTAAGAACATATTCCCTATCAATGTGTGATAAAGCTTTACACAGAGTATTATAAATATGAAGTTTTCTTTGTTAATAAAGCATAACCAGGCTGATTTAGTTTCAGACTTCACATCAGCCAAACACAACTTTCAGTTGTGAAACACTTATAAATGTCTGCATTTAATAAAATGTTAAAAACTTCTTAAAATAATTATCTCAAACATGTTAGACCACATGAAATGCAATCAAAGCTGCACCATGTTTTAGAAGTTCTACAAGGCTTTTATTGTATAAACTATATTAAGTTTTAATACCAGCAATGACGTTCTTAAAACAAAAAGAAAGCAAAGTGCACTAAAAAAAAAGAAAAAGCTACTTGAGCAGTATCTCCATAAATAATTTAACCTAGCCACTGGCTAGTGGTTGAGCAGCCACTTCCCCCACAAAGGAATTCAGGAAGTATGCTGTCAGAATACTCAGAGAGTAATCAAGGTTTCATTTGTTTGGTTAATATATTCATTATTGCTGAGAACTGTACTGTATGTAAAAGTAGTATAATCAAGAACCATATTTTACATGTTTTTCTGCCCATTCTCACCTCCTAATGGATTACAAATCATTTTGAAGTTATGAATAATGACTTCATGATAAGTTTAAGGTAGCTTATTTAAGGGCTATAAGAATTTTTTTAAAAAATCAGGAATTTAGGACAACATTGTTACTCTGCCTTTGGGGATCGTTACATGAATACATTTGGAAGGAAATTATTGTCTTCCAATAATATGTCAAGATTTGGCATTGGTGACACTTTCAACACAGTGATTCTACAAACCGCTGATAATGGATTTATATATCATCGTCTACATTTATAAAAGAAAACAAGGATAACTTGACAGGTTGTACATAACATTTACTCACCAAGGCTGTAACCTTAAGAAATCTGGGGCTTTATCAGCACCCCATTCATTATTGAATGAAAAGTTGTATGAACTTCAGACAGTTATGGCTTATACAGAGTCTGTGTTAACATCTTATATGTAAACTTGCTGCACTCACATCAGACAGGCTTATTGCTAGCATCTTACATGCAAGATTTAACCTCAAGTCTGAAGGTAGAAAAATCATCTTAAGACATAATCAAGTCTTAAACCAATGCTGACTATACATTATAACTACTTAGACCATCTGAAAAAATCCCGTTTAGAGCAAACAACTCCAGAAGCATTCTGCACTCCCACTGTGACAAGCAGCATCCAAGAAGCATTTAAGTACTACTTTAATCAGACATATAGTAAATAGCTTCCATTTTAAATGATGTGCATCTTACTCAAAAGGACCCCCAAAAGTCTTCACAAAAAGAAGATGGAAGATGAAGACATTTTCTACATAAGAACTTCTGGGGGAGATTGTAAGATATGACAGTTTAGTTCTGCCAGAATCTGCATGAAAATTTTCTAGATACACACACTAACAGTAAATGAGCTTCTTCCCCTGCCCTGTCACCACCTGAGGAGTGAATATTAGACTGATCAACCCATTTTTTTTTTTTTTTTTTTTAAGGCTGAACCAACACGGTCTGAAATCTCCTAAAACGTAGCTCCAATAGCTACTTAAACAAAAGTTTAGTAGGCTTCTATCTTAATCAGCATTACAATAGAGAAACATAGCACAAAGCCACACAAAAACAGAGGAGGCAGGGAAATGATGAAAAGGGTATAAGTATAGAAGAGAATCTGACTAAAACAGCCCACATCGCAAGACTGAGTTTGTTGAAAATAACTTTGCTATAGAACAGCTATTAGAGGAAGAGACAGACATAATGTGAAGAAGTATTAACAACAGGTCAAGACATTAGAAGAGTTCCATCAGAATTAAACAGTGATTTGCTGCCTGGGTTCCTTCGTGTTCAGAGATGGTATGTTTTCTACTTTGACACTTCACACCTCTGAACCACAGTATGTTTTTACTACTATTTGCTAATAATAATAATAAAGAAACGTATGGTTGTGCTTTGTCCTTTGGAGTGGGGAAAATAAAATACCTTTTCACTTTCCAATGCTTTTATCTTAATATGCACGGTGTGAACAATACAGCATAATCATGCAGGCCTATGCCCAGGTGAGTCATCCATCTGAAAGGTGTACTACACCATGTGAAACCAACAGTCTGCTTTATTGGGATTATATTTTGAGTCATGTGGTGATTGTCTGGGTAACGATTCCACCTCAGGCTGCGTGTGGTAGATCTGTTCAGGGATTAGAAGGAAAACTCTAGTCAGCTAAGAGGATACACTGAAAAATATATCCATATCTACAGACTAACTAACCTCCACCTATCCACCCATGCCGCTACCTGCATCAGGAAAGAAGGTGAGTAATATATGCTCACTTCTGTAAATTTGTTTAATATTACTGAGTGATTCATAGAAAGAGAAACATGGAACAAAAACATATAAGGACAAATGAAAAACAAAAAATCCTTTCAACAGACATACATTCTTTGGTATGAAGTACACCTGAGCTGTCAGCTGCATTCTTCCCTTTTCTTTAAATATACCTTTCACTTCCAGAGACCTTGATACAACTTCAGAAGTCTGCCTGAGACCTCCACAGCACCATTTTTAAAATGGTTCTCATTCAGGTGAAGCATAAATTCTCTTCTCCATTCCTGATGGAGAGCTCTCCATAATCACAGCACAAACACTCCAAAGGAATCTTTTTCCTCCTGTCATGCTCTAGTGGAAATGAAATGGATCATGCATAGTTTTGATAGAGCTGTGCCAAGGCAAAGCTTCTTGGCAATGCTGCTCCCCATACACCCCAAGCAGAAAAAGTAAACAAAAAAAAAAAAAAAAAAAAAAAGGAAAAAAAAAAGAAATATTTGTTAAAAAACACCTTTGCTGCTCTGTGTGGAGGACTGGAGAACAGAGGGGAGACAGCATTATTATTCTCCTAGTCTTCATAACAGTCAAAAAAGGAAGGCTTGAGAAATCCTAAAATAGTTCTAATGAGCAACAGGTGAAAGAGGCAGATAACATGATTATATTTGTGCAAATGAGATAATATGCCTAAATAAATCATTATGGTGATTGCAATGAAGCCACTTTGCCCCTAAGATGCTGTTTTCTACCATAGAATCATTTAGATTGGAAAACACCTCTAAGATCATCAAGTCCACCTGTTAACCTAGCACTGCCAAGTCTGCCACTAACACATGGCCCTAAGCACCATATCTACACATCTTTTGAATATATTCAGGGATGGTAACTCTACTTCCCTGGGCAGCCTTTTCCAATACTTCACAACCCTCTGAGCAAATAAATGTTTTCTAATACCCAACCCACACCTCCTCTGGTGTAACTCAAGGACATTTCCTCATGTCCTATCACTTGTTGCTTGGGAAAAGAGACAGACTGCCACCTCACTACAACCTCCTTTGAGATAGCTGTAGAGAGTACTAAGTTCTCCCTTCTCTCAGCCTCCTTTTTTAAGTTAAATAATCCCAGTTCCTTCAACTAGTCCTCATAAAACTTGTTCTCTAGACCCTTCACAAGCTTTGTTGCACTTCTTTGGGTGTTCTCCAGCACCTTGATGTTTATCTTGTAGTGAGGGGCCCAAAACTGAACACGGTATTTGAGGTGGGGCCTCACCAGAGCTGAGTACAGAGGGACAATCACTTTCCTAGTCCTGTTGGCTGGCCATTTCTAATACAAGCCAGGATACTGTTGATAACCCTTTTGGCCAACTGACCACACCGCTGGCACATATTCAACCAACTACCAACCAATACCCCCAGCTCCTTTTCCACCAGGCAGTTTTCCAGCCACTCTTTCCCCAGCCTGTAGCACTGTGTGAGGTTGTTGTGTCCCAGGTGCAGGACCCAGCACTTAGACTCATTGAGCAAAGGCCAACTGCATGAGGTTCATCAATCCAACCTATCCAGATCCATCTGTTGAGCCTTCCTGCCTTCAAGCAGATTAACACTCATGCCCAACTTGGTGTTGTCTGTAAACTTGCTGGGTGCCCTCGATCCTCTTGTCCAGATCATTGACAAAGATATTAAAGAGAACTGGCCCCAGTACCGAGGTCTGTGGGACACCACTTGTGACCAGTCACCAACTGGATTTAACTACATTCACAACTCTTTGGGACTAGCTACCCATCCAGTTCTTTACCCAGCAAAGTGTACACTCACCCAAGCCATGAGCAGCAGATTTCTCCAGGAGAATGCTGCGGGAAACAGTGTCAAAAGCTTTACAAAATTGTAGATAGGTAGACAGCCACAACCTTTCCCTCATCCACTAATCAGGTCACCTTGCTATAGGTCAGGATAGTCAAGGAGGACCTACTTTTAATAAAGGCATGCTGACTGGCCCTGATCAACTGGTTGCCCTGTATATGCTGCATGATAGCAATCAAGATGATCATCTCCTTAACTTCCCTTGCTCAAAGGTCAGGCTAAGGCCTGTAGTTTCCCAGATCCTCCTTCTGGCCCTTCTTGTAAATGGATGTCACATTTGCTAGCCAACAATCAAACTGGGGAATCCCCAGGTAGCCAGGACTGCTGATGGAAAGTGGCTGAGCGCTTCTGCCAACTCCTTCAGCATCATTGGATGGATCCCATCTGGCCCCGTAGACTTGTGTACACCTAAGTGGTGTAGCATGTCACTAACCATTTCCTCTTTGATTATGGGGGCTTCATTCTGCTTCCAATTCCAATCTTCCAGCTCAGAGGGCTAGGTACCCAGAGAACAACTGGTCTTAGTACTAAAGCCTGAGGCAAGGAAGGCATTAAGTACCTCAGACTTTTCCTCATCCTTTGCCACTGTTTCCCCCCATATCCAGTAATGGATGGGTATTCTACTTTGTCTTTCTTATGTTGCTAATGTACTTATAGAAGTATTTTTGTTGTCTTTAATAGCAGTAGCCAGATTAATTTCCAAATAGGCATTGGCCCTTCTAATTTTCTGCCTGCATAGACTCAAAACATTGTTGTTCTCCTGAGTGGCCTACCCTTCTTCCAAAGGTCATAAACTCTTTTTCTTCCTGAGCTCTAGCCAAAATTCTCTGTTCAGGCAGGCCGGTCTTCTTCCCCACTACCTCATCTTTTGGCACATGGGGATAGCCTGCTCCTAATATACTTTTGTAGACCTGAGTTCAGGACAGCATACCTCCCAGTGAAAGGTGCTCATATTACTATTTGCTTATTGGTAGGCATGTACCTGAGTACATCCCTAAATTAAGTTACTGTTAAAATTGAGATCCTATGTTATATCCTTCACTTCCATAAATGTGCTGAACTTGCCAGAACAAACACTGTATAGGTAAATGAAATTTTTAAAACAGCTTCTATTGTTTTGTTCATATCTGGAAGACCAATATCTACTTTCAGGCACTTTAAAATAGGCCTCTTGTAATAAGATGAGAACATGCAGCTTCCACAAACATCCACACTCATCACTGGGCAGCTTAGATTACCTTAAAAAAATGCAAAGATTTAGCATCCCTAAAATTAGATTCAGAAGCCTAAATTTAAAGTTTGAGAAGCTGCCTCTGAGCTTTAAAAAGAACAGGAACCTGACATCATACTCTAAATCATTGCCTATTAAATAATACCATAAATTAATGCCGATTCTCCTCAGATATAAAATTAGGTGATCAACAAAACAGCCTTTTCATCAAAAGGTGCTCTGCACAACTGGAAAAACCAGCTCTTAAATACCGTATAAACATCCCTTTTATTTTGTTCCTTTTTTCCTTTCAAAAGCACTGCAATAATTTCAAAAATAGTGAAAAGTAAGTTACACAGTTACTCTTATCTTTTATAAGGAAAAAAATCCTTCTGTAGCTTATTATACATATATGAATGCAGAAGTTTCATCAAATAATCTTGTGGGTATGCTCAGATGTGTTTTACGTCTGGGAAGTTGTAACATCTATTTATAGCAAACATCAAAAAAATGGCAACTTGTGGAATTCGTTTCATTCAGGAATGTAAAATTACATAACAGGAAAGTATATTCTTGCATCTCATTCTGTCTCCTGGAATACGGCACATCCACCTATTTCACTTGACCACAGAAAGACCTAAGTAGATGTGGTCATAATTTCTTCAAACTGAACTTTAACTTAATTGCTTAGTTACCTCTGTAATTAAAAATAAAAGATATTTTCACTGGTCCTCAATATCAACTTGAGCCTACATTGATACAAAATCAATAACATCATAATATTTGAAGAAACCATTTTTTGGTTCAACAGTTTTGGCTTGTAAGAGTAATTGTGCTGCTCTGCTCAGTTCTGGTGAGGCCTCAAAGGTAGAATTGAGTCAAGCTTTCAGAACCATATTGTAGGAGCCATCAATACAAGTTACGAGACCAGAAGAATGACTAGCATGAGAAAAGGATGAAGAAACTGGTCTTGTTTATTCTGTAGGAGACTGAGGAAAGAGGAGCAGAAGCATGATGACAGGCTTCAAATATGTATAAAACAGTTATATGGAGACAATGGTGATCAATGTTTTCCATAAATACTTAGAGTAGCTGAGGGAGAATTTTGCTAAATTTGCAGGAAAGTTCCCTAAATATCCATTTATAATGGTTGTGAAACACTGGAAAGGCTACCTAGAGAGGACATAGAAAATTATTTATTGGGAATTTTTATGAGCTCTCAGACAAATTCCCTAGGAAGTGACCTAGGTATGTCAATATTGATTTCAAGTAAGGGATAGAGTGTGGATTTTTATTTTTTATTTTTTAAGTAGTCAGCCTGACAACATCATGAGCTGTGGTGTTTACCTCAGATCTAGTTACTGCATTTCCAGTTCAAAGAGGGGGAAGGCATGAAGTTCTGAAGGTATTTTATTTTTAACTTTTTTTTTTTTTTTTTTTTTTTTAATGAATACTCTATCACCCAAATACTTCTGCTCCAGTGAGCTCCTCTTTGAAGACAGAAAATTCTGTTAGGATAAGACTAGCAAAAGCCATGTCATGCAAATCCACTGGACAAAGTCATTACACAACAAAAGGAGAAGAGAACTATAGTCAAGGTTAGTTCCCCAAGAGCAACATCTTCTAAGGTCTTTGGGGTAGATCACCAGGGAAACACAGAACACTTGTATAGAGGGTCCCAAAATCCTGAGGTCATTGGCCTGCATACAGATTACAATTATATCAACTGATGATTGATCAAATAATGTGAAGTTACAAATATTACCCAAAGGACAATAATGAACCCCAAATGAACATAAAAGTTTAATATCTTTATCTCTTAGCAGCACCATGCTCAGGCTGAAACCTTGCCTTTAAAGCAATTTTAATTCCACCTACTACTATCAGTGTTATAACGTTCACAAGCATCACAAGATAATGGAGTCACTCTGGACTTGAAAAACAAACTGCAATACATGTAACAAGTTTCAATTAAATTCTCCACCCAAATACTGCCAGATTAATGAGATACAGTTGTAGGAAGAAAAATACTGCAGTACCAAAGCACTTCTATGTTCCTGTTAGTTGGGTGCCCTCTCTCAGCAAGTGGCTTTGCTTAAGAGAAGCTTGCAGTTCTTCAGAGGAAGAAATAAGATTCTGGTAATATATGTAACGATGATGAACTCTTCTGTAAGGAGAGAGTTCTTCCTGACCACAGCTGGAAGAACAGGGGACACACTGAGACTGCTTGTTATCTGTTTATCTTAGTAGTAATAAACCATGGGCCAACTCCTTCCCTTTCACAAGTGTACTTTACATTTGGTCACTATTTAACATCATGATAGCAAATACTATAATTACCATATATTGAGAGCAGAAGCAAGTAGCTCTGTAAAGCCAGCTTTTAATGAAATTCAAGATGTGAAAATAAAGAAAAGGGCATATATAAAGGAATAAACTATATTTCTGTAGACTTCCAGAAAAACTGTTCCACAGACTGTCAAACAGCCAGCATGACCTCCACCCTCCCCCCCCCCCCCCCCAAATAAAGTTTCACTCTTCTTAAATAACTCTACAAAATAAGTACTATTAAGTACTATTCATTGTAGGAGAGTTTATCACTAAAAATGCCAGGACTACATTATTTGGCAAGGAGCCTCATGAAATGTGATAGAAGGTAGCTCAATTTGACCCCAAAATTTCTCAATAACCTGTAGAACTTGTTGCCTAATCATGCTAATTACATGTGCAGTAAATATATATATATATATATATATATTTGAATGAGTTGTTCTTGTGACACTGATAAATTAAATGTAGGGCGAACCATTTATGCTTCTTCTTTATTTGTTATTATAATGTCAGTCTGTGACTTGGGGAAACAGTCAAAAACTGAAGTGGATACCACCCACCATTTAATAAAAGTAGATGTTCCAGTTCCTGAGCATAACAGTAATATGGAAAATAAAGCAGAACTGAAATAACTATTACTTTCATAGCACCTTTTATGAAGCTGTCAAAGCAATTAACAAGCATTATTGATTTCAAAACAGCCTAATGAGACATTTAAGTTACAATATTATTTTAACGGAAAGACTTCTAAAGTACAGCAACTAGTGAAATATGCAAAATTCTGTATTGCATAAAAATCGTATTTTTACAGGTAGCCTACTTTCAGTCTCCTCTTCTTCACTGCCAGTCTCCCTTCCACCCCCCCACCCCCCCCACACACACACTTTTTTTGAATAAAGAATCAACTACAGAGAGTTCATGTACTTCTGTATTGAGTTCTTACAGCTAACCCTAAGCCATACAAATGGCTATGGGTATGAATCAAAGACTGCAGAATATATTGAATCAAATACTGCATGAAGTAGCAACCCCTCTAATTCCACTGGAACACAGCAGGTGATAAATGCCACATTCAGTGGAATTAGCACCTCTCCCTCCTTCCTGCTCAGCCACAGCAAAAAAGCACAGGGCGGGTCATCTGAGGTTACCGGAAAGGTATGCAGTCAAGAAACCCAGCACCAGCAGAGGATTCCTTTGGTTCTGGAATATAAAGGGAACTTGAGCCATACTCAAAGGACCCCTGTAATTCACCTCAATGACATCAGCATAGGACTTCTCACAGCTGGTTAAGACCTGCTCTACACAGCTAGCTAAGGAATTAAACTTGTTCCTAGAATAACGTGAAAAAGTTGTAAAGACTTCCTGTCATGTATCAGGCAAGCTTCTTCAGCTCCTGCATAAGAGGACATATAGCTGTAAACAAGTCCAAAGCAATGTTACACAGGTCCTTCTTATGAACTGCATATATTTGAAATTTGCCCCTAGAGCAAACACATTAACTGTAATGAACATAGGATCATAGAACAGTTTGGGTTGGGAGGAACCTTAAAGCTCATCTAGTTCAAACCCCCCTGCCATGGGCAGGGATGCCACCCACTAGACCAGGTTGCCCAAAGCCCCATCCAGCCTGGCCCTGAACACCTCCAGGAGCAGGGCATCCACAGCTCTTCTGGACAACCTGTTCCAGTGTCTCACCACCCTCATAAGATTTTCTTCCTGTGTCTAATCTAAATCTACCTTTCTTCCCCTCCTCCCCCCCCCCCCTTTTTTTAATATTAAAGTCATTACCCCTTGTCCTATCACTACACTCCCTGATAAATGTATTCATGTTTTCACAGCAACAAAACTTAACACCACAAAAGCAAAGAGTAAATCTTATTTGCTCTTTGTTTGATCTCAGGTGACATAATTTCTGAGATTCTGGTGGAGAAAGAAAAATTGTTATTGTTTATATAGTGTTCCTTATCGTAAGTCACTATAGGTTGTCCTCATATGTCAGATATTCCTTCTACAGATACCATATAGGCAAGTTTTCAGCCACAGCTGACATGTCATTCATAGCAGTACACATACTTAATATGCTGAAAGTTCCTAGCCACATTACTTTTGTTACAATGGGCTTTTCTGAAGAGTCCTGCAAGAGCTTTAATTTCCCACTAAATATCTGGAGCTAGCAGACAAGCAGGCAAAAGCATCACCTCCAAGGTTAGACCAGAGGTTTTATAGGCCCCTTCTGGCTTCATCAGTTGTCAGCATCTTTGTTTCTTCATCAGGGAATAAGAACCTGATACTGACCATGCTGTTCTCACTCATGCATAAGGGCACTGCACCTCCTAGACTTGCATGATGTACCACAGCAAAGTCCTTGTAAATCCAGGATTTCCCATAACCTCTCTCATAGGGCTCACAGATCTACAGCTAATTCTTGTCACCAGTTTCCCTAGTGAGAGGTCCTGCTGAATAACACATGACAGCCACCATCCACACCAAGTGGGTCTTCATTGCCATATTATCACCATTGGAGAAATGCCAGAGTAACCCATATCCTTCCAGCTCTATTTAATTTCTCACTATTTCCCCTCACCTTAAATATCAGGCAACAGGCACAGCCACGACACTGCTCTATCTATATATACAGTATTAGGAGCTCTCCATTTCAAATGCTGATCTGGATGGATGCCATACACCCCCTGGAAGCATCTGTATTCGAATTTAAAGGGGTGGGTGACTGACAGCAAAACTAGCTTCTTCTTCTGACAAGGCTTTGGCAGATCATTGGTTGTCATCAAACCTATTGCATTTCTTGGTCTCTGCCAAGAATTCCACCTACATGCCTGATGGCAATTAATCCTTTGGAGGTGCTAATGAATAAAAGCAGCACGCACACTTTACAGACCTAAAAAGAATATCCCAATCCATATATTGATTCCATAAATAAACTCACATGCACACACAGTTCCCCTCCTTCCCCTATCCACATGCTACTGTGCACCCACACCCAAACTCGTGCTTAGAAAAAAAAAAAATCTAAGCAGCAGTAAGATGATCATCCAACTGTGTGCAAGTAGGATTTTTTTTTTATGAATCATTATCTGTTTTCCCATAACTCATCTACTGCAAAACGTATTGCTTTATGAATGCAGAAGGCAGCCTACATTTGGGATAAAGAAGCACATTCATCTCATGCTCGAACCTTTCAAAGGTTCAGACATTTCACACACTCTCTCTAACCATGACTTTTCTGTGGTGTCCAAAATCATCTGGGTTATGACAGTATGACATAACCACACTTCATGCAAATTCACCAACAATTTCCATAGTTGGGAAAATGAATAAAATAGGGGCACCATGAGGCTTCAGCACCACAGTACTTCTGAATCAACAAACTGAACATTGCTTTCATGTTTGTGTAATTTTGGGTTTTCTGTTTTCTGTCAATTTTAGAAGACAACGCATCAAAACAGTATGAGGAGACACACTGTGTAAAGCTGATTCAACAGTCCTTATTAGCACTTCCTATCAGAAAAAAAAAAACAGTTTTGTCAAATTATGTTATAGGAATATATTAAGTCAAAACCAAATTTTTACATGCAAATGTTGTTGTTTTTTGGTTTGTTTTTGCTTTACATTAATGCTGCATACACAAACAGTGTAGGTTTTAGAGTAAAAAGCAAGTAAATTGAATTCTACAAGAACATTTGATTCATCCTGAAAGTGATAGTGTATTCTTTCCCCAACTTTCAGGCTACACTTTTTACAGGAAGTTCTAGCTCTCAATTTAAGCATTAAACACTTGTGAAATATGGGAATTTCCCAACCACTTTTACACTATTTATGAAGCAATCAGACGTAAAGTGCTCTGTATCTTACCATAACATTTCCAGACCAGTTTTCACAGACTCCAAAAGACTTCAGAAACTTGTTCTTTTAAATCAACACTATGTAGATAAAACCTTTCTTTGATCTTACTCAATTACAGCGGGATTCACTTTTTTCTACTAGCTGAACTGCAGGTCAGAGGGAAGAAAAAAGAAAAAAGAAAAAAAAAAGGGGGGGGGGGGGCAGCCAGTGTTATGTGCAGTAGCACTGTACTTAAGTGGTATTATTGATAGTGTTCCACCATACCAGCCACTAGAAAGTCATCTTGTTTGTGAGGTCGTTTTACCTTTTGCACTATTTCTATTAAGGCAGGAAAGTCAGGGAAGAAGTCTTAAGTATTCCCAGTGTAGGTGAGTCCAGCATTCACAAGCAGCTGCAGCATTGTCTCCATCTGTGACCTCTCCATCACTGTAGCACCTGGGGATCTCTTGCTTTATAATGTGGTTTTATCTGTGTAAGCAGCAGAGATGAGTGGAACAACTGTCAGACCTGTGAGTCCTTAGCTGTGGCATCCTCTCATTTTATTTTCCAGAAGAGGTCTTTAAGTTGTATGCCAAAATAACACATTTTATAGTTCATCTGAGCTAGGTGGGGAACTTTTTTTCCATTTTAATTTATTTTCTTCTAGCCTGCAACGGGATCACCGTCCCAGCCCACTCTGAACCATAATACATCTACAAACAGAGCAGGGATCAACAGCAGACATCTTTTTTCTTTTCTTTTTACTGTTTACAAATTTCTCCTTCAATTTTCACTAGCAGCTGAGTAATTCAGGACAAAAAAATATCTGGCCATTCCTGTCTCCTCTATTATATTAATATTCATAGTACCATCTACTTTACAAAGCACAGGTGCACTCACTTACATCATCAGCATAACATTGATGCTAAACCTCTAAATGTTGTGAAATGCCCCAGCACTTCACTTTGTGCAGCTCACATTTCACTGGCAGGGCAGGACTTTGCTACCAGAGGAGGCAACTGTGTAATTTCAGGAGTATTGCAACTGTAGCCACTAAACCATTTTGCAAAGTCCTGTTTCTATCACGGATATTGAAGTACACTTTACCAAAGGAGGTTTCACTAATTCCCACTGAGCAAAAACCCAAACTCAGAGGGATGTTCCTGCGGGACCTGTGTGCTTTCAGAATAGGCCAAGGTTTCAGGTGCTCCTGAAGGGCCTGTTCCAGGAAGGGCCTGGCCTAGGTGCTGCTTTTTCTCAGCCTGAAAGGGCTAAATCCTCTGTCTTTCTCTGCTCCAACCTTCTAATTATAGCATGCTGTCCCTGTGAAGGGTTTTTTCCAAAGATACACCCAAAGTTGATTGAAAGGTGGACTATGGTATGGGCAAGAAGGCAGCACTCTTCCAGCAGAAGGCAGGATGTGGGATCTGTAGCCTGATGGGCAGAAGACACCACTGGGAGGAAGAAAACTGCTTCCTGAAATTAGCTCAGGATAATTTTCTTTCTGTTCAATAACTGTTTAATGTAAAATGCATTAAAAGCTTAGGAGCAAAATGTGAAAACATATGGAGTGAAGGTGTTTAGGCAAATTTACAAATATAGACCTACCTCCCTGGAAAGTCTTGCAAATGTCTTAGAAATTCCTTGGATTTAAATATCCCTTTGGCTTTCATTGTCCCCTATTTTGTTCTAGACAGCTTTTGGGAATATCACTGCTCAGAGTACTCTGTTTTATAAGGTTTTGAATATCCCCTGAGTTCCACTTACCTTAAGAATTGTCAAATTATCAAGGTCATCAATGTAATCCTAGTGTTTATAGAAAAACTAAACTTTTAACTGGCATGTCTTACCACTCTGAAGGGAGTTCAGTTACTGCTGGTGTTTCAGCTGTAGTCTCCATTCAGAATCCCACAACTATATGACTACATTTTTAATCTCCTGATCTTTCTGAGTTGTAAAAGTTTTCTATTTTCTTCTTCACTGAGGGGTTACTAAAGTAGAAAGATAAAAATAAAACAAAGGCAAAGAAAAACATTAAAGTAATATTTCAGGAAAGTGATTTCTTTCAGAGTATTTTTATTTTTTTACATGATTCAAAATAACTTCACATACAGTAACCACTCAAACCAACTGACTCATCTTCATGTCCACATGCTTTCTTTAAAAACTGAAATTTCTTCTCTCTCTTTCTCTTTTTTTTTTTTTTTTTAAATGTTCAAAAACATAACATTTTGCTGGAACAGATGCCTTATTTGAGCAAAGTGCCACATTCTGCAATATTTAAAATGATGTTTCAATTTAACCAAGATGTGACTAATAGTCAATGAGTAGGAAAAGGCACCATGCCTGTTTTTTTGTCCAGTACCAGTGACACTATCATGAACCATTCTGATAAGCAGTAAGGACTCATGGCTGAACAGTATTTCTTGTTTTCTTAGTTATTGGTCTGGTTATTAGCTTTGCTCAAAGGAACTGACCAGTGCAAAAAATAATGAGGTGAGGCTTGCAGCCTTGGGCTAATACTGACTTTTTAATGATTCATTTCTTGTCTTCTGTCTTATTTTTATAATCTCCATCTTATCCCTTCTGCTGTTAAATCTTGTGAAAAGCCACCTACTCTAGTAGCTGGAAGAATCCAGCCCCCAGTGAAGAACTCACTGCTTTTAAGTACTCTTCTCTCTTTTTTTTTTTTTTCTTTTTTCTTTTCTTTTCTTTTCTTTTCTTTTCTTTTCTTTTCTTTTCTTTTCTTTTCTTTTCTTCTTTTCTTTTCTTTTCTTTTCTTTTCTTTTCTTTTCTTTTCTTTTCTTTTCTTTTCTTTTCTTTTCTTTTTCTTTTTTCTTTTCTTTTCTTTTCTTTTCTTTTCTTTTCTTTTCTTTTCTTTTCTTTTCTTTTCTTTTCTTTTCTTTTCTTTTCTTTTTTCTTTTCTTTTCTTTTCTTTTCTTTTCTTTTCTTTTCTTTTCTTTTCTTTTTCTTTTTTCTTTTCTTTTCTTTTCTTTTCTGTTCGTTTTCTTTTCTTTTCTTTTCTTTTCTTTTCTTTTCTGTTCGTTTTCTTTTTTCTTTTCTTTTCTTTTCTTTTCTTTTCTTTTCTTTTCTTTTCTTTTCTTTTCTTTTCTTTTCTTTTTTCTCTTCTGTTCTGTTCTCTTCTGTTCTCTTCTCTTCTCTTCTCTTCTCTTCTCTTCTCTTCTCTTCTCTT